>NW_025939286.1:0-175694 GCF_000764305.2 Hyalella azteca | reverse complement strand
CCCCCATTTGCAAACTATGACACTTTCCTAAAATTTGTCATTTGCATATGTAACTAGAAGAGTTCTACTACAATGCATCAAAACCTGGAGTTATTTAACCAAAAAATAAAAAAATTGGAGGGGGTACTCTGACAGGCTTTAAATAATAGCTTTTTTTTGTGGGTCTTATTTTTAATTTTTTAACCTATTAGTTATGCAAACTTTTCAAACCTTTCTATTGTGTTATGTAGCCTCAGTATTAGGCCTTTAATGCCCATTGACAAAATTTTTCTATGTCAAATAGTTTTTGAGTTGTGGGGGTTTTTGTTAAAAAAACGAAAAGTGGTCTAAGTTACCCTGCCGGTCTAAGTTACCCCATTTTACAGTATTTTATAATTATAGGTAGGTACTTTTTAAATGCATATAATTCTAAAGGATTGCACCCTGAAATGGTATGTGTAGTTATGGCTAGCTAATTCATATGTTATGTTGAAAGTTTCAGCTCAACAAATGTTTAGAAATATTATATGGTAAGGTGTTTGTATTGATTGAAGTAATGAATGGGGTGCAGTAAAGCTGTAGCTTCTAATGACTAACAAGTCCAACGCCAGTGCTTCTGACATTGGCCAATGTCTTGTATATATTGGCCAATATACAGGTATTAGGCCAATTAAAATGAAATATTTCCACAAATCAATAACCTCAGTTTTGCTACCTTAACCTGCAATCTGTCATTGCTCATGATTTGAAACGTCACTGTAAAGACTGTAACCACTGTATCAACCATTTATTTATTTGTAGCATTCATCCTGAGATGCCTCATGAAAACTAAAAGAAGTTGCTAACAAACTAAATCAAGAGTAGAGGAATGCAACAGATCACTGTGGGTCACAATAACATTGAAGCATAAATGTATAGAAACTGAATCCTATTTAAAACATTATTGAAGTTAGATTTTACACTTCTCTTAATACAGAAAGGATTTGAACTTGCCATGCCATCAAGGAGCAAGCAAGCTATAATTTTTTCTAAGAGGCCTTGCTGGTCAAATTATGTTGTGTAGGCAGTTGATAATTAGATTTTAGTCATATAACAGTGGCAGGTGCACAGCCAGATGCAAAGTATTCATGTAGAAATTTGTAACCTGAGCGGTGAATATATATGTCTAATGGATAAGGGTTTTGAATTGTTTTATCTTGATTATAGAACTTATTTGGTATTACTGCTGGTGGACATGCTTCTTTGGAGATAATACTATCAGTAATATCATTCACATATATTTGAATGAAATTTTATGCTATGAGAATAAATGAGTCAAAAAAATTGTTTGCTCTTCCAAGTGGCAACATTTCCAATAATCAATTTCATAATTTATCTCTTGTTTCAGCACCAAGGAGATCCTCTTCAGCAGAATCTGTTCAATTACCTGAAATTAGATGACCCTGAGAAGGCTGAGCAGAAGCTCACCACCATTTTCTCAGAGGTTCAGAAACTGCTGGATCAAGCTGGCCAGTCTTCTTCTGAGCCATCTTCAGATGGCAACAGACCATCCAGGTATTCCTCAAATTGTACACTTCGTGCGCTTAAAATTTGGTCATCCTGGTGGCGTGCAGGTTGTTTCCTTGGCCAAGGAGTATGCCCAGAATAAGAGTACAATCAGCACAATCTTGGGTCAAACAGATGCCTTCTTTATCACCTCGAAATAGAAATATTTCTTTTTCAGCCTATTGCAAGTACAATATATATGTGAATGGGTGATGTTTTGGAGGCCTTACACAGATCAAAGCCCTTTTTATAAATTTTGATAAGAGAAATAGGCTCATGTTACAAAGAAATCACTTTACAAACCAAGTTCCTCCACAAATTAAGTCCCTAGGGCAGGGTTCCAATATAATTATCTACATACTGATGTATATCTAGTGATGTTCATACTTAAATTAGGCCCATTCTGTAATATATTTTTTTTCTTTTTGTCCAATTATATGTATTTATACTTTCTCTATGAACAGCCAAGATTGATACAAAATTCTCACAAGTCCCAAATGCTCAGGTGAATTCAGGCATTAGGATCTGACAGCTAATTGCTTAAATCATTTTATAATTATTTCAAACTTGTCTCAGCAAAGTCATTTTAACTCATTTACACTGAAAAAATGGGTGTGTCTGGATGATCCACTTAGACGGGTCAACTGTGTCCAAATAGGGATGAACTTTTTTTTACTTGCGCCAATTTGTGGATCATATAGACCTGTTACAGGCTCTTTGAATTTGAGGCATGACTCATTTGTGGCATCTAATTGCTTTTAACACTGCACATAGGATGGACACATGGGTATCATCTGGGTGTCTAATAGCCTTTGAGGCCACAAAGAAGTTACCTATACCTGTAATTTAAAGGGTCAGTAATACCTAGGTCAGTATGACCTACAAATGGGCAAGAGTTGAGAAAGTGCACTGCTATTTAGATGCGTTTGACTCATCTAAGTGGATCGTCCTGACCCACCCTCTTCAATATTTTGAGATGGATAACACAGATGGATATGAAGTTATTAAAGTGATGGCATGCATTTTGTGAATCATTTTAAACATTTTTACCTAATTCATATGTGATTAGAATTTTTCATTGACATAGGATTTGCTGCACTACAGACATGAAATGATTTTGGTTGCCTTTTGTAAATTTTTCTGTTTTTAGCACTTTTTCTCATTTGTAGAAAAAATGCACTATTGTGCTCGTCATGTCCATCTGTCTATCCGTGACTTCATGTTTTTGTCAATGAGAAAATGCGCTCTCAGTAACTCACTGCAGTGAGTACTGAGTTATATTTTCAAATTATTCCAGTGATCAGGAAACTTCAAACAAGACAGTACTGGAGGCAGGGGTAAGGCAGCTTGTGACAGTCCTCTCAATGCGGCATAATCCAGTGCAGTCCCATGCTGTTGCAAGCATCATCTGCAAGCTTGCTGAGTCTAACTCTATTCCGGCTAAGTAAGTATGTCTTTCTGGAATTTGTTATTTCTGTCATTGCTGCTGCTCTGCATTTCATGAAAAATTGGATAGGTAATGCATGGTTGAAGTCTTGAAGGAATATAATGCTCTATTCTGGCTAAGTAAGTATGTCTTTCTGGAATTTGTTATTTCTGTCATTGCTGCTGCTTTGCATTCCATGAAAAATTGTAGGTAGTTCAAGCATGGTTGAAGAAATATAATTGAGAACAATTGAGAAAATAGAACCATTCATTAAATTAAAATATATGTTGATTTATAAAGACTTATTTTATTGAACAAAGTTAAGTTTTGTTGAGACTAGTGTTTAAAAGTGATTACCTATACCTAGAATCAGACATGTGGTAGTTGAGCTTTAATAGTGCTGTCAATAAGTGAATTTCTATGTATTGTATTGCGTTGCACAATGATTGGTTATAGTAAATTTTTGTTAGCTTTTGAATCGTCCTAAATTTAATTGTGTGTCCTTTGAGCTTATGGATTTGGGTTCAGTGAATAATGTAATTTTAAAATTTGTCCATTTTAAAACCTTTCACCCAAAGCCTTTTTGTTCAAAACTTTACCTCTGCACTAAATGTACTCTCAGATGAAATATCTTAAAGAGGTAGTTCAATATGAATAAGCAATGATTGTATCTCGATTTCTAATTGATGTTATCTGCCCAGGCTTCTGTGTGTTACCATCCTAACCCACGAGAAGCTCAAGCCAGAAAACAGTGTGTTTTGGATCACAGCTTTTGGCCTCATGAAAGATGTTATCAGCGGCGTGGATTACAAAGGTGTTCGGGAAATTATGAAGGTGAAGGCAAATTTTCCCACTGACTTTAAGTTATATTTTCTATGGGAAACCTAATTACTATTTTTTTAGTAATATTCATTGTGCTTCTGAAATAAATCTAAAAATGAATTATGTGTAGTGGGCTTCAATTGGACATTCCATATACAGGTAGTTGTATCAAATAAATGATTGAAGTGAAAATGATTTCACTGAAGTTCTTTCGAGGATAACAAAATTCCTAACTGAATAGTTAATACTCCAATGTACCTAATACATCAAAGCTCAGACAAATAATACAGTTGTAGAATTGAATTTTACCTTCATTGTTGATGAATATAACATGGTAGTAGGTATTGCAACAGTTCTTAGCTTATAAAATCATAATGCATATTGGTTTAAAATAAAATGTCTCTATTGAATTATGTGTACAAGTGTATAATCCACTATTATTGAAAATCTTCAAATTGTAGGAGCGCTACCCACTATGCTCCATATTTGTGCTCCCATTTCTCAGTCAAAACTTTTCATATGATCAACCTATCAATCTTGCAGAAGGCGCAAAGTATTGTATAAAATACTGAAATAACTGTTTCCTGTTGCAATGCTGCTAGTATGTATGTCTTGCTAATATTATTCCATAATACATTTGTTTTGTTCTAGATGTGCTTGGAGGTTTGCCGGCAGCTGCCAACTGAGTTAAAACACTCGCAAGTGGCGTGCATGACTGCGCTGTGTGAGCTACTCGAGCACATCTGTGACCCCAACGCTGCTCTCCTGCCTGCATACTTTGTTGTTAATGAGCTCCTCAAGCTCTGTCCTGACTACCAGAAGTGGCCACACTGGGTAGGGCAGATGGTTGTTGGTGGTTCATTTTTTGTTACATAAAAAAAAATTGTCAAGAGGATCGTGCTCATTTCTGTTATTTGAAAGAAAAATTATTGCTTCTTATTAGTATCCTGGGGATTTTGGTGAAAAGATTTATTTTCCATTTGATTGATTATAAATCTTTGGAAAGGACTTATTTTCCATTTGATTGATTCATGAAATTAAACTTTAAAAGTGATATTTGCCAATTTTAAGTTTCAAAGACTAAGAAAATTGTTCAAACCGTAATGAGGTAAAGTTACTTTATTGTTGTTGAATTGCATTCTGTACATGATCAATATAAGTAACGTGTACTACACTAAATACTTCATAAGTCGTTTTTAATATCTTTATATCACAGTATCAATTGTTCAACAGAAAGTCTCACGATTGTTGACTGATTTTGTGGAGAACTTCCAGCGAGCAGCTCAGCTTTTGTCTATTGTAAACCGAACAAAGTTACGACCAGTTGTGGAGCACTCTGGTGAGGCTTATACCTTCGAACATTTGACTAGTTTCCATCCAATGCACACGCTGCATATAATACTGATTTCAAACTTGTGTAGGTATATTATTTGCGTTCCAATAAATTTAAATTTTATTCTTTTTGTAGTAAAAGAATTAGAATTATCTTTGTAGTAAAGCCCTGGTGAACTCGGGTGATAACAGTTGTGTGTTTTTTACTTCAAAATAAGATAGTATGTGCAATTTTTTGTTGTAGTTGCAGATCATTGCTACAACTTTTGTATGTTCTATTATATTATTATTATATTATTAAAACAGATTTCTTATGGTACCACTTCCTTGCACAATAGATACTGTTTGTAATTTTTATACCCTCTCAAATACTGAAGCTGGATCTTTCACAATCAGGTCACAACGGATGGAGCATAAGTTCATGGAAACTAGACAGCAGGACACTCAAGTTTGGCCTGAACGGCTCACTGCCATACTCAAGTGAGCTGCTCGCCCCCCAGCCAGCACTGCTGAACCACGTCCTACGACAGCCTTACTCCAAGGAAATGGTCTGCGCCATGATTGATATGACTAAGAAGGTCTGTACTTAATATACTCCAACCTAAAAATGGATCAAATTCTTCACTGTCATTTAATATGCACTGCAATGTTGATCTCCTGTTACTCAAAGCATTATTCTTTCCAATCAACAATTCCACTGAAACTTGATAGAATAATTTTTAGGAATAGGTATTCCCTTCAAAAATAATCGTTTCAAGAACTCATTCATACCTGGAATTTGTTCCAGCATCATTAACTTGCTTGTGACCAGTGAAATAATTTATTGCCTCTTTATTGATATAATTCTGATACTTAATGAGCTCCATTCAATTTTTTCCTGCGTGCGGTAACTTTTTTACATATATTGTAGGTATTCGAATCATTTTAAATAAACGAATTAATTTGATCAGTTTAAACTGCACTACAAGTTTGTTGTGTTGAAATTAGGAATATTTTTGTGTGCAGAAGCAACGGTGTTCTGTACTAGAAGATCAATTGATCACGCTGATGGTGAGCTCGCTGCACGTGTGTCACGCCACTGACCTCTACAACCAAAACAAAGCCAGCGAGTCTGCGGCTCAGGCCACTGACCCTGCCGCTACCGCTGCTACGGATGGCACCTCACAGCCAGCACCGTCCAGTGGTCTCGAGGACCAAGATGACGCCAATGCTGGAGCAGGTGACTTTTTATTTTAATGATGGTTACAGAGGATGAATCGATTCAGTATTTAATTTTTTTATTAGTTCTAGAAGCGTCGTTATTCCTTCATGAAGGAAAAAATGTGGTTCCTGTTCTTCGTTTCTTGTAAAGTCTTAAGACATGCGTTGCACATGGAGCAAACCGCGTCTGTTCTGACCTCAAACTTTAGGCGATGTAGTGAGGGTGCTGGTAGACTGACAGTGCCTAGTACGCCATCAGGAGTTGTGTTATGTTTTTGGGGTGGAGTATGGGCAGAGGTTCTCATTTGTGCCATCTTTCAGGTGGTTGTGAGCCTCTTAGGAGGGATGCTGACTGCAGTAGAGCTAAACTTTTATCTATGCGTGTGTTAGTTCTTTTTTTTGTGCTCCTTCCTGTACTTGCTGGTGAATCCTTATCAGGTTTCAGGAAGTGATGCTTCGTAAGATTATTGTCGTCCAGATAATAAGGAAGAAACAAGTAAAAACTAATTTTTTGACTTAAAAAAATTCAACTTTAGAAAATGGTGCAGGAGAGAGCAGATTCACTTGCGAAAGAGGTTATTTATTGATTCTGAATATGCACAAAGAGGTCATTTGTTTACCCTGAATATGCACAAAGAGGTTAATTGTTTACCCTGAATATGCACGCAAAAGTTAATTGTTTACTCTTATTATGCACAAAGAGGTTGTTTTACCCTGAAAAGGCACAAGGAGGTTATTTGTTTGCCTTGAATATGCACGAAAACGTCAGGAAACTGGGCGTGTTCAGATGCTTTATATACGTACAATGTCAGATGAAATGTTGATATCTTATAAATGGTGTGGCCTTACTGGATTTGCGCTCGAGGAGTAGGCTTGCATGGCTATTTATTTTTCATATCTAATGTAAATTTGCATACAAAAATGTTGTATTACAAAGCGTTGTACGGTTATCACAAAAATGTCGCCATTTTAGAAAAAATATAACTCGGTACGGTACTCACTGTAGTGAGTGACTGAGAGCTCATTTTCTCGTCGACGAAAACGTGAAGTTACGGACGGACAGACAGACGGATGGACAGACGGACATGGCGAGCACAATAGTTTTTTCCCACAGCACAATAGTACTCATATTTTCCATAAATGAGAAAATGCGCTAAAAATGAATTTTTATTTGTATTTATCACTTGTTCAAGTCCATTCGTGCAATCTCGATGTTGTGATTATTCAGGCTCTGGCACGACTGCCATGGACACGAGCGTTGCAACACCCAGCGGCACGAGCTCCTCAGCCACCCCTGGGGCCACGACGTCCTCCCCCAGCAGCGCCTCCTCCGCTGGTGCTGCGCCCTCTTCCCCTGACCATTATCCATGTCCCTGCCACCACCTCTCCTCACTCCTCATACACTTCGTGCTCCACCAACTCATAAACTTCCCAGCGCTGGTGATAGCTTTACATGCTAAGGTATGTCCAATTTAGCACTTTTGATATTTAACAATTATCTGCAAGAGTCTCGCTCATGCTCCTATCTTATTTGATTTATTGCAAGTTTCTGATTATAAGACATTTTTTGGTGTTGCATTGGTATCAAATCTCTCATTCATCTAGAATTATTTAGTATAATCCATGCAAAGACATTGAATGTCTTCATGATATTTTAATCAAAACTACGACCAAATAAAAAAACCCTTTGACAGAATTTCACCCCCTGTGATCGCACCTACATTCATTCCTTTTGCTAATCTGATAACTTTTTGTGTCATCATTACTGTAATTACTCTTTAGATAATTCCACTGTGTATATAGAACCCTCTTACCATTCATAAAAAAATGAGTACTTAGCAGCATCCTTCATTTTTGTTTGGCTACGAATGTGATCCCGACCCAATTTGTGATCGTGTTTATCGCTTCTTCAGTTGCAAAAGCTGAATATGCGCGTTGGGCGCGACCATTTGATGTGGGTTTTGCTGCAGTATCTCTCGGGAACTATACAGAAAAATCCATTCCCGGAGTTCCTGCCTGTGTTGCGGCTGATCGGTACGTCATTCTATTGCTCTCATCAAATAAGCGACACGTTTATGATAATTGAACAATTTCATCATAATCTTGAAAGACGGAAATGATTCCAAATTTCTATCTGAAGTTCTTCTGTCGTTCAGCAATTTCATGAATTCATAAAATGTATACTCTTTGACCCTCAATACCGTAGTTAGTCTATATTATATATATTTTGTAGCAAGCACATTTGTATTGGCTTTACAGAATATTTGTACCCGGAGCGGACTCCGTTACCGGTCCCTGACTACACAGACCCCTCGTGTGTACTCAAGTCTTCAGCCATGTGCATCCTTATCCACATTTTGCGCAAGGCTCAGGCTGAGTACATCAAAACTCCACGGGCTCTGCCTCCTGCCTTCACCAATCACAACGAGTGAGTACACTGTGTAACCTACCCTTGAGAACTTATCTTAAGGTTGAGTCAAGCAGGATGTGGTGTCCATTAAGCAAAGTAAACTAAACTGGTGTCAATGAAATTCATGCGAAATAGTTCGTATTACGATTGAGAAATGTTCATTTGCCATATTTTTCATTTCATAGATTTTTTCAGGTTGATAATATACTTTACGCGATATGGATTAAAAAAATTTGCAATTTAACATCAGATCACGCATCAGGCAAGAGTTTGCCTCTTAGTTGGCAATTACAGTTAGAAATTCGGTGCTCTTTTCAGTAAGTCATCTGCGCTGAAGATTAGTTACATTCAAGCCAAATATTTTTAATATTCTTCATATACGTACATACGTTAGCTAGTGACTGTTAAATGTTAATTCGTTTTATTATTGACCTCTCTCTGTACCATGGAGATAATGCATTGTTATGACATCAATTTGATTAGCAAATTTTTGTGCACATTTGTTTCATGCTAGAAACCTGTATAAGACAAGTCTTCAGTTATTTATTAGCAGGATAAATTAATTTTTAACTTATAAACTGATTTTTATCTCAATTTTCAGACTGATCCAGTCGCTTGTACACAACCCTCAACTCTCACACATCGCGTCCAACTTCTCCACGACGCCTTCCCCCGACTACCGCATCGCGCTGCTGCTCAATGCTTTCTCCACCAACACGGTCCGAAACGTATACTGTGCTGTCATTCATTTAAAGCAATGTTGTGGATGAGTATTTTACATTACTGTTCCTAGAGACCAATTTTGATGCGTAGGGCCGAGGCATTCTAATTTAATTTCACCAGCAAATTTCAAACTCACCTCCACCAGATTAATGAACAATTTAATTAATTAATTGCCGAGCCATTTAATTTCACCAGATTAATGAACAAGCAATTTTTTTAGAGAGATGCAATTTTTTTAATTTATTTATTATTTATCTTGCATGACACGCAAGGCTGTCCTCCAAACTGGCAAGAAAATCTCTAATTAATGTACTACGGCTATAATGCTCGGATACTAAAATAAGAAGTATAAATACGTGATATGTAAATGGAATATCGTTTCGGTGCCATAGTGAATGCGCTACATTGACTTATTTCTTCGTGGATTTCACTGCCTGTTTATTTTTAGCTCTTTTTTATTGGCGGCAAGTGGCATTGATTTTTATCAAATGTTTATGAATGCCTTGCATTATTCACTGCCATCTCACAAATTTTGTAACAATTTTACTTGTGCATTTGCAGGAAATGTTCCACCGGCCGATCCTGGCACTGACCGAAGGCATTCAGAGCAGCCAGAAGAGCACCGTGCCGATGCCGGGAGTGAACTGTGTGGCGCACGGTGCCACGGTGCCCCTGTCAATGACGCTCCTCGACTCGCTCTCTATCCACGTCAAGATGAGCCTCCTCCACAACATTGGCCAGGTAAAAATTCCTCACTGAATGCTCTGATTTATCGTCGTCTAAGATCAGAGAAATTGTGAATCAAGTGGATCCACTCGCTCAATATTCCAAGTTGAGCAAACCGATTAATTCAAAATATACATATGGATATCCTAACCTCATCGTTAACGATTGAATAAAGTTTCTACGTAGTTATTACGCAGTGCTTCATCTGATTTTAGGTTATTACTGCTCAGTCGTAGTTTGCTTGCGAGGTGGACAGATTTAAAATATTAATTTAAATCAGCTAATAAATTTTGAAACAATGCTGCATATAAATAATATACTGCAAACAATAGTGCATATATATAATCAAATTTTATTACAACTAGGTAACTATTCAGTTTGTTAATGTAAAAAGTTTCACCATGATTTCTTTTCACTAACGAGCAAGTTTTATTTTGCAGTACATAACGAAGCAAGCTCACACTAAGAGCACCATAGCCTTGGCACCCGCGCTCGTGGAGACCTACGCAAGATTGCTCGTTTACATAGAAACTGAAACCATCGGCATCAAACAATTCATTAGTAAGCATTTCTTATCATTAATATCTTATTAGTAACATTTGGCCTTACTACCAGGAGATAAAAGTTTGTATGTGAAGCAAATTATGAGTTTCAGACGAGATAACTCCAAGTTACGATTGTCATACGGCTTACGGTGGTCACAAAATTTAATGAAAATTGTATGCCTGATTCATCAGAGGAAACTTTTATTAACCAATTTTCCCATTAGTACTCGATGTCTTTGTAATTTTTCATTGTGACAGTTAACGGCCATTATTCCTTGGGTATTAGTGACAGCTTGCTATTACCCGATGAATGCAAGTTGGACTCACGATTCTTCATAATCTTGTAACCTAAACTTAGTTTTGGAACTCAGAATTACTCATTCTGTTCACTGCTTTGCTTGCGCTTATTTTCAATGTTATGTTTCACAGCGAACCTGCTGCCTGTGGTGTTCAAGTCTCAAGTTTGGGGCATCTTGCATGGCCTCCTGGAGATGTTCTCCCACCGCATCCACCACAGTCCCCCCCATTACCGCGTGCAGCTGCTCTCCACCATCCACCACATGACCATTCCCCTCAACACCTTGCCCAACATGACTCACCTCCATCTCTGGTTAGTGCTTCACCATCTTCCCACCTGAATATTTCTCGTTTTAAATAATAATGACCTTTTGATTTTGAATATTTTGAATTTTTGTTCTGGGAATTTTACCAACAAGGGCCAAATGATTCCTTATTTCCTTTTCGCGCAGAGCGCTGATGTAAACTCATGCTTGCTGACGATAAATTTTCATTTACACTGGATCCTATTTACCCAGTAGAAATGAGACTGGTTTAAATTTTTTGTGAAGTATAGAACGCTTTATTATACCTTGAGCATAAAATGCCCTGCGTATATTAATCAGTTCTTTTACGCGCTCTGCCTGTAATTTCGTGCGATATTACACGTGTTCACATTTTTGTGTTGCGCCATATTTTCATCAGTTTGGAGAGCGTGGCACTTCGCCTGATCTCAGGGCTTGGCAACAGTGAGGTGATGTCGTCTTTGGCTCGTCTGTCCCCGGACTCCAAAACCGTCATCAGCGGCGAGAGCGAAGAGCTAAACAAGGTCCTGGTCTTGACCCTTGCTCGGGCTATCCATGTCACTGGTAAGAGAGATCAATGCTGTCTTGTGTTTAAATTTTTATTTTTGATTGGGGGCCGTACTGACAAAAATAGTTAGTTCGTTATCCGACATCTTTTCATGTTAAATCCACCTATCATAAACGAAAAATCGGCCGCTACATGTGCTCGAGACAAAACGTGTACTTATTTAGGCAAATTTTGATAGTACAGCCAATGTGAAGCGTGAAAATAACCTTGATGGGGTTCCTTGTTTAATTTCGAGTTTTGAGAGCCAGACAAAAAGGGCACTTTTTTCCTTTACTTTACTTATGGATTTTTGTCATCGTTTCTACCCAAAAGAGGCTGATGAATCCAGTACTTCTGTCATGAAATTGTTTCATTCAATAGAAACGCTTTTATTTAGCTAATAGCTTAGGTTCTGCGTATGCCTGTTTGTTCTTCAGTTAAACTGCTTTTGATTCTTTATGTATTACATTGTTTTTCCAGGTAATTTATTTATTTATTCATATGCATTTGTTCATCAACTTTAATATACTATGCATTCGTTATTCTTGTATCCAATCAAACTCATTTTGAATCTCATCCTCTTATTGGCATAAACATTTAGGGTAGAAAATTCACGTTTCTCAAATCCGTGTTACATTTGGCTTTGTTTTGCATTATGGTTTTTTGGTTGGTTATGGTTTGGCTCCATATCCCTCTAAAATTGTCACTATAAACGTATTTTCAAGATTTTTTTCTTTTTGAGCTGGCTTTGAAAGTTTGTCATACTATGTATGGAGTCTCTAGAATTCACATTAAAAAAACGTATTTTCTGATGTTTTTTTCTTGCCCAGGATTTGACAGCTCGTCGGACTCGGCTCGCTGGTGCCTTGACTTCCTGAGGGCAGTGATGAACCACACGCCGCACACGTGGCCCACGCACACCATGCAGTGCTTCCCTCGCGTCATCGAGGAATACTACAAGCAGGTTCCCGGACCACGAGACACACACAACCTGAAGGTAGACTTGGATCTAATTTTTTTCCGTCTCATTCGATCAGCTTAACGAATAATGAATGGTTGCCTGAGACAGCTTTTTCAGATTGTGTTACATGTAATGTGGCTAACTTCAGTGATTAATATTAAAATTATTTGAAAATGAAGCCCGAAACCAGGTATGATTTGGATGTTCGAATTAAAAGATGCACTTAACGCATTGAATTGAAACGAAATTTTTAATTAGATTATTTAGTTCGCCGCGCAGTTTTGCTTTTATTGCTCAACTTGGAAGAATGTCCGGAGGGCAAACATCTCGCTATATTATCGTACCTACCATAACTTGACGCCTGTCATTCTGTTCTTCGTGTTGCCAATACCGCTTCATGCCCATGTCAGTTCTTATCCTAGACTTGGGTCTTTTTGGCCTCATGTTTGTGGTCTTCACAAACAGAATTCCTATGAAAAGTATCTCGAATTTTTTTTCTTCAATCGTTGTGCAGAAAGAAGTAGACGAGGAATACTGCAAATGGAAAAGCATGAGCAACGAGAACGACATCATCGCCCATTTCTCACGACAGCAGCAGACGTCGACGCTCTTCTTGTGTCTGCTGTTCAAGATGGTGCTAGAGCAAGACCGCGTTCCCGTCGAAGCTTACAAGTACGTTCAAATGCTTTATTAAGTGGCTTTGAATTATTAATACGGGACAAATATCCTTCCAATCTTTTTAATTCTAGTAAATGTTCGTTTAAATTCTTTACGTGCATAATGATTTCTGCTCTAAATGTCTGGTTTATTACCAAACATACAATAGCGCTAATTGCTGGTGAATGCTTTTCATTATTGTTTAACGTATTGATTGAGTTAGAAATATTCGAGTTGATTTTACTTTTGCAACAAATAATTGACTGATTAATAATCTGATGTAAAAACTTAACGTCACTAAGTATCTCAAAATTAATGATTTATTCTTTGTCACACAGGGTTCTGGAGAGGCTTGGTCCACGGCAGTTAATGTCACACATTCGTACGTTGTGCGATTTTCTGGTACTCGAGTTTTCTAACTGTGCCCTTGGCCAGTACCTGAGCAAGTGTGTGAACACCATGAACGCCATAATCTGGGTCTACCACATAGTGCCTCTTGACCGTCTCATGCTTTGCTTAGCCCTTCGTATCCAAGAAGGAAGCTCTAAAGCTCAAGTATGCATGTTCATTATCCAGCTATTGCTATTGAGACAGCCCGAGTTTAGGAACCGAGTGAACAAGTTCGTGTCAGAAAACATGCCAGATCACTGGAACCACAACAACTGGTATGAGCAACACATGGCGTTCCATCGTAAGTTTCCTGAGAAGTTCTCCCCAGAAAGCTTGGTAGGAGGTGGTGGTGGAGGACAGAGCGGTCACCATCAGACTCTACCCATCTACTTCACTAATGTGTGTCTGCGCTTCCTGCCCGTACTTGACATCATCATCCATCGCTTCTTGGAGGCGCATCAAGTTCACAAAAGACTTGAGATGGTTCTCGAGCAGCTGGGAGTATTATACAAGTTCCACGACCATCCCATCACTTATCTCTACAATACCCTGCACTACTACGAGGGCCGTCTCCGGGAAAGCCCGAAACTCAAGCGACAGTTGGTTGCTGCCGTTATCGGCAACAGCGTGAAACCCAAAGGCTGGGCACTCACTGAAGAATACCTGGCAACCCCGCCGGAAGAAATAACGTGGGTACCGAAGCCGTCGTACTATACGGCACTAATCCGAAGACTAGTTCTTGCTCAGCGTGGGGTGCGCGTGTTCCCACACGGCATGGAATGGCGCTTCAGCGAGTTTGGCAACAGTGGCACTCACGCGCTTTATGTTACGTGCGTCGAGCTCATGGCTCTGTCCGTTATGCCTGACACCGTCGCTGAGAACTTGTTTGATGTGGTCGTTAAGGGACACTGTGATATTCCAGCTAGGGAGTTAGGCGAGTACATCAACGCTGTTGCGCTAGTACTAACATGGCTGCCAGAAAGCTACTGGCTCACCGTTCATCACAGAATCGTAAACCTCCTACAGTGTCCCGAGTTGAGCTCTAACTCTCCTCCTTCCACTCTCGATATCTTCAGCCTGATGCGTTTAGACTTGCTGCAGCCGTGCGTTCGCCACAGTTCTGTTTCCCTCACCATCGCTCTCGTGCACGCTTTCTGGCACCACAGCTCCCTGTCGCAGCTCGGCCGAATACCGCAACTGATGAAGGAGCAAATCCGCGGCATACTTGAAACAGAGGCGCAACTTGTGTGCCTTTTCCAGTTGGTGGGGCCATTCTTGAGCCGCTTCTCTGTGGACATTGCCAGAAAAGTTTTCGATGTTACACTTGAGTTCTATCATGCTCTTGCAAAGGTAGATGAAAGTGTAACCGAATTCATGCACCAAGACGCCATTTGTGATGTGTTATACCACATCAAATATATGTTCACTGGCGACAGCATCAAGCCTGACTTGGAAGGCATCATTCGGGGACTACGACCTGACCTCCAGCGGCGTCTGCGTTTCATCACGCACCTGAACTTGAGTAACATCCAGGCAGGACCCACCGGCTCCGCGACACCTACTACCCTCGCCCCCAGCACTAGCACCAACAGCACGCCATCAAGTGTAAGTGGCGCAGCCTGCAGCAGTAGTAGCCCTGCAATGGCTGCTGGCATCAGCCCATCGGGTAATGCATAAAATGTTTCATCAATTGTTAATATAACATTCCGTTAAGTTATTGTGTAGTTTAAGAAAGACATTCTTTCATTTCATCAAACGTAAACGCAATAGAATTCATCAGCTGTAAATAATTGTTCTGAAAAATCCCTAGTAATGCCATTTGACTTTTTGAAAAAAATGCACCAGTTGTGAACAGTTGAAAAAATTAAGGCCGAATGAATTTAACCCTTCGTCTACTTAGTCTCGTTACCAGGCCTATTGAAATGAATAGCAAGGGAAACGATTAGTGTACCTGTAGACAAAGGGTTAAATCGACTTTGAATAGCTTTCAAGGAAAGTCAAGCATATTTTATGAATAATGCACAAGTTTCAATCTCTTCTGAACTAGGTTCGTCTCCATAATTTACTTTTTTACACTTGAAGTCTAATTTTAAGAAACATGCGTCTCAAGTTTTCATCGTGCTACTAGTGTCATCAATTGAAAATAATGAAATAGATGCTCGATTTTTTTTTGTATCCTTGTTCTCATTTGCCGATGATGTCCACAAGTTTTAATAAAACCTTAAAACTTCTATCCGAAAGATTCCATTTTTTTGCAACTAAGATTTGTCAACAAATGTCATTGCCTATTCCTTGCTTAATTAGAACGTGGTAGGTATAATTCATCAGGCAGTGATTCAATTTTAATTTCAGGCTTGCCAATTTGATTTTCGCGTTAGAAAAGTCAAATTCAACTCCTCAGAAATCCTTTTATTCAACGAAATTTGAATAGCTTCGATTGATCGCAGGGTGGCCAAGAAAATTGGTGAAAGTAAATTTCATTCCAAGCTTGACATTTTCCAGTCATAAATTTCTCTCAATTAATTTGATGCTGCCTTACAGAAAACTTTGAAGCAACGTATTAAAACAAACTTGCAATTTTTCGTTACTTTACTAGGTAACAACACACTTAACATATACAAAACTACACGGTACATTTCAAACTAAATTTTCA
Organism: Hyalella azteca; assembly: GCF_000764305.2. NCBI lineage: Eukaryota > Metazoa > Arthropoda > Malacostraca > Amphipoda > Hyalellidae > Hyalella > Hyalella azteca. The sequence goes on along the minus strand of NW_025939286.1, from coordinate 159,197 downwards.
TAGGTTCTAGCAGCATACAAAACTGACACAAATATATTACATCATTTGACAGCAGAAAGCTTCTCTAGCCAGTACGGCGCGGTAAAAAATAGACTTCCATCATATACAATATTCAACTGATAAATTTCTATAACACGTTTTAGCATAGATGCGAGTCGAGTTAGAAAATACGAACGGATAAGCCACTTGATCGAGTTCAGTCGGAATTTTCGTCCATAACATGAGACGCGAGAACTTTGTTCAACACGTGGATATCAATATGAAGAGCATGGCAATACCAGCGCGTCTTCGGCAGCTCAAAACTTGCAAGAAAAGAGATAAAATTTATAAGAAATGCAACGTCAAGGCATCGATCTTGAAAATGTCCGAAAGACAGAAGCGTATCACAACATCAACATTTTGAACACAGAGACCCCGATTTGCTTCATGGCGACGAACAAGACCAGCGCAAGCTCTAATAAGTAGTGCATAGATGGCATGGTCGGCAAAGGAGTTCACCAACAATAATCTACTCACCGTGAAACACGTTCGGTACGATTGTTCCGAAATTGTTCGTTCTTAATCTCGTACGAGTAACATGGTGCGATCATATCGCGTGAAAACATCACTTAACGCTACAACGAACGCGCACAAATACCTACGAGAGATGAGGCGTTTTCACAGCAGATTCGAAGAAAAACTTTTAAAGAGTATTTTATCATTTTTACCGTCAGCATTGAAACGAAGTAATGCAACAAAGCCATGAACGACCATGGCTCGCTCGTGCGCAAGAGCTCAGGTCTCAATTACGCAATGAAACGCTCTGATTTAGAATCAGCCAATTTCCATTAAATGCCACGAAACCCAAACGAATTCGGCCCTAAATTGGTGTTCATCAGCATTAAATGAAGAAAACTTTAGATTAGATATATAGTTTTCCAACTACGTAATATATTATCAAAATTTAATATATAATATATTAAATTTGAGTTTTCCAATATAAAAAATAAAGTGTCCACTAATGAGTCGTTAAACGCATGCTCGAGTGAATTTTAAACTTTTTCCAAAACTAATCAATCACTGCAACTGAGGATACTTCTAATTAACTACTGTAAACACACTCGCTCGTCTGTAATATTACGTACACCTTGCACAATTATGGCCTTGCAAGCAATTTGCTTACTTTTTTCTGTATTGAAGGATATATTTCAATAACTAAACACAATTCAACAAACTTCGAACTAAATTAATTTCAAGAAAGTATCAATTGAATCTGAGTTTAATCTGAGTATTTCTAGAGGAGCTGAAGTAAAAACTTGCGGATATCATTGTTTTAGTTTCGATGAAAAAACATGATAATAATGATAATAATAATAAAAACATAATAGTAATGATAATAACAAAAAGTCGTAAATATAACCTCGCTACAAGACATCATTTGGATCGCCCTTTCGGAAGCAGCAGATCCGTTCGAATGAGTTCGAACGTGAATATTCTAATCTAACTTGAGGCAAGCACGCAAGATCTATTGAATACAAGGAGCAGAATCTCTCGATGTCGGGCCTCTAAGCTTTCATTACATTTAATTATCAGAAGACTATACGTCGCTACGTAAGCTGGGAGACGTAAATACAGAGAGTTAAAGTAGTCTATATAATTTCCCTAATAATGGATCAACTAACTATCTCGTAAGCTCACCACAGCGCAGTCAAGATAACATCGTATCCTACTTTTTTCGTGGACGTGCAAAGAACAGCCAACGTATTTAGCAAGGCTGTATCGTTCAACATGTATAGAACCATTCAATATTTCCGGCAACAATAAACAAATGTTAGCGGGTACAACTTCATGGAAACAATAGCATCGAGAGATCGTAAGCGTTCGTGTCGCTTGTCGTCTTGGACTTGCAGCGTAACAAATATTTACAGCAGAATGTGCAGTCAAGAGCTCAAACATCAACCACGATATCATAATTAAAATCCATCACATTTACAGTCCGCCGTCGACCTCCTCTAGGAATGGTTAATCTTAACTTGTACTGTTAAAAAAAAACTCTCAGTGCTGTGTGAATGGCCAGAACCACCGGCGCGTCATGCGTTACTATCAAGCGATTAAGATGAACTGCAAGATGAAAGGCGTCACACGACTGACGACGAAACGTTTGTACTAACATTTAATGTAGAAATTTATTCGACGTCAGGCTTCCTCCATTAACTTAGATAACATTGCTCTTCGGAGCATAATTCTTCCAAAATACACATCAAATATATTTATTGCAAAGGCAAAATAGGAGATGTCACAACTCCATCACTAATTCCTAGAATCAATTTATATGCGATTGCCTGGATTACATATCAAAGGAAAAAATCTCCAACACTCCATGAAATCGTTTCTATCATTGCAGGCAGCAACTTTCTAACAACGCCTCGCATTGTGTTCTTCAGTAGAAAAAATCGTTGTTGTACTTGGTATTGCATGAACACAATAAGGCAAATTAACTGGTCAACTAGTGAATGATAAGTAGTAGTAATAGTAGAATGGTTTGCTAGCGCTTCAGCAATCAAACTATTTCGCACCGGAGGTCAAAATGTAACATCGCCAGCGAGACGGAAGGTCTCAATTATTCAATATCTCAAATTAATCAACACCCACGAGGGGGCGGGAGTTCTCAATTAATTGTCCAGCCCGCTGAAGCTGGCTCGAAAGAAGCAGCGTTAGCATCTCAGAGACGAAGTGACAGGTGAAAAGTAACAGAAATTAAGACACTCCACTAGAGATCACTTACACGGGACGTTGGCCGCATACTGAGGGACTGAGACTTGCAGTCAGACACCGCGAGCTCAGCGGTGGGGCGCTCAGGAACAATCCCCCTAGGAGCGCGAAATAGGACTTCTGACGCTCAGACACGCGTCGGAAGTCCCCCCTGAGGGAGGTGATCTACGTCGTGCATTGCGGACAGGCTAGGAGATGTCCATTTACGTTCAACGATCAAGTATAAGGCAAATAGTAATTAAATGTGCATTCCTCAAAAGATTTACCAAATTTGTAACACAACAACTAGGCGATATCAACGAAAAAAGTCAGATCAGATTCTTCACGGCATAATTGAATACTTGAACAGAAAATAGCGATTTGATTCAACAGACGCCAGTTAAACCTTTAAACCGAAGAATTTTGATAAAAATTGGAAGGTTGCATTATTTTTATCGACCTAAAGAGCACATGAATTCGATTGTTATAAGCTAGTAGAAAATTACTGGTTAGTTTTCTCAAAGTGCGAAAGAAGAATTAAAGTTTGATCACAGAGCGAGTTTTTCATGACGAACCTGCGCGTTATAAAAGAAAAGCTATAAGAGACATAGACAAATTTTGTGAATTTGTCAGGACACTTGTTACCTGTGAATTTGTCAGGAGTAACAAGTATTAACCGTGGGCGCAATATAAATACGTAGTTATAAAAGTTTGTAAAATACGATGACCCTGATTGGTCCCGAACAAGCTAGCACCTCCCCATATACCAGTTCATAAAAAATACAAATAAGCCTCTTTCCCACAGTTCGCTGCGAAAGTTTCAATTATTAATACCTCTTAATGTTGAATGACAATATCCAATTCCATAAATAAATCAAATATTTAATCAAATAACTTGATAAATCTTAGCATTCTGTGGAAAAAATAACTCAAGACTGAAGAAACTTTGGAAATAGATTAGAAAATAATTTAAGAGATCAACCAGCGGGTGAGCGAGTCACCATCGCTTGTCTTAAATGTATTAATTAACAAGAAATATAACTCCTGATGAATCATTGCAAACAAAACGTACATATATATATCATATAAGTAAAATACAAATGAATTTTTAAGAAACCATCATGTATGCGATGCGCGACATGTATGAGAGACGGAATTGAAAGCTTTTCACCGCATTTGTGATTCAAGCATTTCACAGAAAAGTTTGTTCATAGGGACAGTTTCTTGATGTCTGATGGAGAGCCAGAAGCGTCGCAGAGCGAAGTCTGCGGAGCGCAGGGCGGGCAGACACAGCAGCAGCGAGTTGAAGTGTTGAGTGATGTCGTGGTTTCTGCACAACATGACAGATTTGATACTAGGAAATTTCAATAAGAAAAAATGAGTGAAGACAGTTTTCTTTGTAATATTGATGAAAAAGCAAATCTTTTGCTCAAACGCATGTGTCAATACATCAATCCAACTGTCTTCGCTATTGAATTCAATTCTGAACCGAAGAATAAACATAAACAATTGAACATGGAAATGCATAACACTCCAATATTGGCAATCTGAGAAGGTGAGTGAGTGGATGTCGTGGTGCTTCGTCTAAGCGGTTTCGCTTCAGTCACATACGTACCTACAATTGAGTCGCTATAGCGACACTTGAACGAACACTGCCTCATTCCACATTCAGAAAAACACTGCCTTTGACGCATTTGGAGAAACACTGCCTTAGACACATTCAAAGAAACCCTGCTTCAGCCACATTTGGAGAAACACTGCTTCAGCCACATTCGAAAGAAACACTGCTTAGCCACATTCTAAGAAACACTGCTTTAGCCACACCCCACACGCGTGACTTGAGCCACACTGTACACGGTCTCTCACCTTATACTCTCGACGACTTGCAAAAGAGTTTGCAAGAATTGCGTTCTCAAATTCTGCAGAGGGACTGTGTCCTGTAACCGCACGTCAGAGTTCGTCAGCACGAGTGCCTTCAGGACGAGGAATTCGTCGTGCTGCAGGTTCACTTGCTCGAAGCGTTCAACAACAGCCAGAACCTATCAACGTTATCTATTATTAAACTTGTATTTCAACATTTTGTCATGTAACAATACAAAATATGACCAAAACGCACACTGGGTTATTAAATAAAAGCTATACCTTTTGGCATTGACGACATTTTAATCCACTGCTTATGGTTGTGATAAGTAACAGTTTAGCTATCAAACTATTATTGTATTAGCTTTTCTCAACGAACACGAGAGAGGTCAATACCGGCTACAGAAGAACCATTAAAAGTTAATGCCATAAGCAATCGATCCAAAATTGACTGAAAAAAATCACTCACGTGGGGGGGGGGGAATATTAATATTCACTCACGTGGTGAGTGAATATTAGGATAAGCTTGACATACTCACTTGATTATAGAGTTCTAGAGCCTGCCACTCTCTCGCACTGTTCTCGTCAATAGTGAGGTCGGCAGCGAAGTGCAGTCTCGTGCCACCCGTCGACATGGAGCGGAAAGCCAAGCCCAGAGTCAGGATTTCCCCCCACGTGCTTTGTAGTAGGCGCATCTGGTCGTCCAAAACTATATCCGAGAAGCCTGCAGGGAGAAATGTTACTGACATGAATAATGGCGATAAATATCCTGCTCTGATCAGCAGTACCGTTACTTTGTTCAGAGGGACTAATATTAAGGAATGACGCTGATGTTAAAACTGAAAAATAATTATTCATGCACATTATTTTGCTATTAAGATGTCGGTCGTGGAAGAATTATTACCTTCCCGATTTCAAAAAGTTCACAAACTTGATAAAAAGTAGCATAGTTAGTATGACCATTTCATACTAAATTTCTTGCTGTCGTTCAACAAATTGTAGAGAAAGAGCAAAAGACGATGTGTTTGCGGAATCGTGTACAAGAATTAGGAAAACAAATTTGACACTTTCAACGCTACTTGCGCCCAAGCCAGGCGCTGCAAACATGGAGCTGAGGCAGTACTCACCAGGAACCTGTTTAGCCCAGCCAATGGTGGCGACGAGTTCCCTGTCATAGAAGTCGGCCAGGGTTCCCACCAAGGAGAGGTCGGCCATGTCGCCCGGCAGGTCAGACAGCGCGTTTATGCATTCCGGCTCGCAGGAGCGCAGAGCAGACAAAATCTTCAGGTCTGCAGCAGAAATTGCGCTGTGAGTGGCAAGAGAAGGAGCGCGGTACGAGTGGCAAGTGAAGTGCGGCGTGAGTAGCAAAAGAAGAGCGACGTGACTGACAAGAAAAGTGCGGTTCGAGTGGTTTGATGTGTGCGGTTCGAGAGAAAGAGAAGTGCGGTGCGAACGGAAAGAGAAATGCAATGCGAGTGTCAAGAGAAGTGCGTGTAAATGGGAAGTGAATTTTGGCTTGAGTGGCAAGCACTCTCATTTCACTTTCGTTTCAAAATTTGGAAAAAAACTATCTTGCAACTTTCAATATAACTGTATATTTACCTATTGCATAATCAAATTCAAATTTTAAATTTAATCTATTCCCATTCTCTAACTAAAAACAAATTTTCAGGTTAAGGTATACTAAATTCCTACACGAGAAGTAATTCGTTAAAACGCGCCGAAAAAGCCTCTGTGTATTTCCGGTCCACGCTTCAAACACATACACATAAATTTTGACAAGCCAAAGTTAAAAAGTTTTTGGATCATTTATTATTGTGAGCGTTTGCTTAAAGCGAGTGGGGAACTGTACAAAAAGTTGACTTCACAAAAAGGGCGTATTGACTATAACTATTGTGTCATGTTATTACCTGGATTTAAATTTTATTATTAATGTAGAGTTCAACAAGAATCGCAAAATTCGAATAGGCGTTGCTTTAAACAAATATAAATATATAGCTACATATTTAGAATTCACGAGAAAACAATTTAATATACTCATATTTCGAAATGAGTATTAAATTGGGTTATTTAATCGAAGATTTTGAAAGAGCCATTCCTCATTTAGATTATAAAATTTTAGGACAACAGTATAAACGGAACTTATTTTCAATACTTATTGACTATCTATAGTGGGTAACGCTTTTTTATAACGAGAAGCGTCGAGCTTGACCTGCTCGTAGCCTTTAATCTTATTAGTAAAGATAAAATTGGTTACTATAAAAAATAACAGTTCAAGGTTGCTAATAACAAAAATCGAGATAACTGACCGTCAAGACACCGCCGGTTCCCCATGGTGGGCGTCGAGAAGGGAGTCTCGCTCGTCCGTCTGTACTTCTGTCGTCCGCCGCGTACTCTGTCCAGCCTGCCATATAAGTCGCAGTTGACATATCTTAATTTAATCCGTACCAAGCTTTTAAAATGAATACAGCTAATAATAATTATGAACTTTAAAAACTGTTAATTGTAATCATCTTTCGAACTAAGCTCGCTAAATACAACTTAGTTTTATCGATAAACCTGATGAGAAAATTGAGATAAAAAGAAATGAGTCTCCAAAATCAGAATCTAAAGCTGCCAATCGCAGTCTTGAGGTGAGTAGTTCTCAGAACTCTGAAAATGTGGCGTGAAAATTTCAGATGCCAGCGCAAAAAGTAATTATAACTACAGATACAGATCTGCTCTAAAAGCTTCTTCAGTGAAAAATTTCCGTCGAAAATGAAAGAAATATAATTTTGTATAAAAGATGGAGCAATATAATGCGTAGCTAGATGCGCGTAGACGATTTAGAATTAAACAATAGATCACGAAATTTTAGGAATACCAAATTTGTGCGCATAAAAATATTGTAAAATTTTCGCTATTAATAAAATTGTGAAAATTAATGCTACAAAATAATTTTATATACATCCTAACGTATAAAATTAGTGCAACAAATTCGGGATTTACACTTAAATAACAAATTCATGGATATCGCAATGAAATAATTTTCTTAAGTTTATAAATTATTAGGAAAATAAAATAGATACCGGTAATGTAAATTATAAGAAAGAAGAAGGTTGAATATGAATAAGAAGACGCACCTGACGCCTTCCTTGAGCATGCCCACGGACAAGCACTTTGTGAAGCGACACGCCTGGCACGCTTTGCGTCTCTTTTTGTTGATTTCACAATCCTTGTTCGCCGGGCAAGTGTACTCGATGTTCCCCTGAGAAAAGTCCGATAGTAATTTGAGGTACTTAATGTAACTGCTTAAATGTTCTCACAACCCGAGACGACAGCGACACGAAGTTTACTGCCCAATTATGAGTAAATCTTACGAGAATTTAAAGGACTTGCCTTGCGGTCTCAGAGAATAGCTTGAGAAGCGAAGCACATGAGGATGAGAATCTCGTCTTAGTTTACAAAGACAGGTGTAATATTCGAGCAAAAGTTTAAACACAACAACACCTACTCTCGATGGCCACGTTAATTATACTAAAACTGGGATTAATTTTAAATGAAAAAAAAAGCAGTTAACGTCGGAAAGGCCCATCAGATATGAGACTTGATGAGCATATATTTGATCCGATCCATTGAAATGTGGCCGCGGCACATACCAAATAATGGTAAACAACATGTCAAGAACAATCATAATGCAGGTATAGCAGTTACGTTAGAAATATAAAATATAATACAAGAGTTTTTGCTGCTAACCATAAATTTATGTTGCATTTGGCTACCAGATTCGGAGCAGGTATTTATCACTGGCCAGCGGCCAGCAAGTTCGTGTTGCAATGTTTGTATAGAATAGTACACATGGCTGCTGTTCAGAGGCTCGTGACATAACGTACGATCAGTTGCAGTATTTCTCAACGTATAACACAGAATTCAGTACGTGTGTTGCATTCTCACGCGGATCTAATGCTTAACAAATGCAATGCGTTTCCATCACATTTTTTGTAGGAGCGCATGACTAGCAAGTTTGCCGTCATACAAATGAAAGCAATAAGTCGCTCCATGAGCTCCCTTTACGAGCTCCCCTGTCAGCCCGCAGCTAATCATGTGCTTTTAAGCCGCATAAACCGAGCTCAACGGCGAGTAATCTCCTGAGAGATTCACAATTCCTTTCTCGCATATTCTATTTCAATGAAAAAGCACTAAGAAATTTATTCAAGATGTTCAGAAAATTTAATACAATAGCAGAATCATTTTACTTTTCAAAATTAATTATACAGAACGTTCGGATATTACCTGGACTTGAAATTCAATTCTTATGGAGAGAATAGCAAAGCATTGTAAAACTGAGAATAAGGGATAGTATAGAAATTGCTGTTATTTAAAGGAGTTATAATTGATATGTTAAAATGTGCACTGAAAAGAGAGAAAATTTTCCTACTTTGAAGCGAGAGTCAAAAATGTGGGTGTAGGACGGACGGTTCTTTCTCTAATTAGCATACTTCATCTTCAGTATTAGTTACGGGATTCAGAATAACGAGATTCTAAAATTACAGGGATTGATTAACGAGCCCGGGCAGCGCCAGACTGACCAGCTCGTGAACATATCAAATTATAGAGGTATCGCTCACAATAATGAAAACTGTGATGAAAATAGTAAATCTTGAGGCATTAGTACATTTTTATTTCGCATGCAGGTGCGTGTATTAAAATTTGTAGCTGTCGGTACCTGGCATTTTGAGACGAGTTGGTTATAAACTCTGAAATTGACTGTGAAATAGAAACATAAAAACCGACAAATTTACGATGACAACCTGTCATGTAGCCGACAGCTGCCATCACCGAATTCAGAGCTGCTGACTGCAAGTGAGAATTGACATCGAATTGCCGGCCGAGAGTCGTCCGTTGGGGGATGGCATGTGGTGGCTAAAGGGGCCTTCAAGGGTAGTCCCTGAAGTGACAAGTGTCGTTGATTCAAATAAGACTCAATTGAGCGGTGATTTGGAACGTCAAACTCTGTGCCTGAACTTCATAACATTGGCGCTCATAGCCGCGAGGTCCCCTACAGTGGCTTCATAATATTCATGTCTTCGCATTCAAGATCGACCATATTATAAGTGAAAATAAATAATCTCGTATTACATTCCAATTTTTAGAAACTAGGCGTATATGCATCTCCTATCACTTTTTTATCTTACTCCTAGAATTTGGAAAACTCTGCTTTCGTTAGTTAGTCTACGCATTTCGATACGAATATTTAACTTACTGAGCGCGGTTTAAACTCACACAAAATTCTACGGGTTCAATATTAGAGCAGATTGTTGGCTCTATGAGAGGCTTCAAATATCCTCGGGAATCACAAGATCTAGAAACAAGAAGACGGCGGGCGCGGGTGTCACGTAAATGCCATCGAATATATTGCGGGGCTTGGAGTGCAGCCAAAAGCAGCACTCGGATACGAACGGCGAGAAGGACTGATGACTCAAAAGCGAGTATAATAATAAAAAATAAGCTCAAAGTGAGCGGCATAAAGCGTCGCCTAGAGGCACGTCCATAATCCCGCAAGATTTGGCGTCGTCGAGTTAAGATTTCGACAGGCAGGTTAGCACGATATTTTATAAGGATGGTATGACAATGAATATGGAGTTTTTAAGTTAAGGCCTCTCCTAGCAGGTTAAAACGATACGTACGATGTTGTGACAATGAATAGAGTCGTAAAGTTAATGTCTCTCCTAGCAGGTTAAAACGATACTTACGATGTTGTGAGAATGTCGTAAAGGTAAGGTCTCTCCGAGCAGGTTAGCACGATACTTACGATGTTGTGACAATGAATATCGAGTCGTAAAGTTAAGGTCTCTCCTAGCAGGTTAGCACGATATTTACGATGCAGTGACAATAAATATGGAGTTATAAAGTAAAGCTCTCTACTAGGGTAACGCGATAATCAGGATGTTTGAACGATGAATGATAAATTAGCTGAACGCATCTCCTATGCAAATGTATCATAACGCCGCTGTGTAAATTAATTTTCAACTCCGTATTAGTCATCTAAATAATAGAGTACACTTCAGAGATGAAAAATTGTACATTGCTTCAGAGAAATGACAAGGAATAAAGAGCTCTCAGCAACCTTACCTGGATGGTCCTCTTGAAGAATGCCTTGCAGGCCTCGCAGGAAGCTACGCCGTAGTGGAAACCTGACGCCACGTCTCCGCACACGAGACACATTCTCCGGGGGGCGTCCTCCTCCTGGAAGAATAGTTTGCACATCATATATCAGTACTATTATTATTAGTTACCTTAAATAGAGAGGTCAACAAGAATGTAAAAGCAAAGAGAACGCCAAGTAGAAAAAAAGCTAGTAAAAAAACATAGAAAACGCCAAGATAAGGTGAATTTACTTGGCGTTATCTTTGCTTTTACATTCTTAGGAAAATTTGTCAAGAAGCTATTGTTAAAGGATTTAAATCTTTGAACAAGCTATAGGTGTTACGTTGATGAATCAAACCAAGAATAGCGAAAACATTCAAATAAACTCGAATAAGAAAAGGATCGAAGAGAATAGACATGGTTAAAAGTTTGTAACGAACTACCTTGTTACCGAAAAATGTAATAATATGCTGAGCAATCATAACCTAGCAAAGCCCAACGATTATGGCGATCAACGTCGCGACCTGCTGGAAAAACGACATCCATAAGACCAATGAAATCCCTTTGCCCCCGAGACACAGAAGGAGGCAAAATGTGGCTCGTTATGCGAATCGAGCTGTATCCGCCCAGTCATTTATCTTAGCAGGCGAGCAAACAGGTGGTTTATAGGATAGGGATAGCAGCGCCCTGACGGCAATGAATTTAGACGATAAGAAGAACAGCAGACCGCATCACAAGGACAACAGACACTGGCCCACAGCCAGCATAGCAGCAAGCGCGTGGCAGCAGCTGTCTTCCCTCAAGATTTATCCCTAAAAAAAATAAGTATATTTAATGCCTCAGAATAAAATAAACATGAGATTGCACGCATAATAATTTATTTGTCTTGTTGAGGCTACGTGACGAGGAAAATCTGTAGAGAATAAAGTCGCCTCATAATTTGAAAACATCATTTTGAATAAATGAATGCGTAATATTTAGACAGGCAGGAATTTTACGTTAATTAAAACTAAAAAAATTAAAGACAAAATGTTATACATATATAACACATTCAACTTATGAGTTTTTAAAAGTAAACTTTCCATTTAGAGCATAAATTCAAGATGATAATGAGACTTTACCAGACGACTAGTGAAATAAATTATAAAATATCAAAATTTCAAGGACGTCAATGGACAACTAAAATGAATGGAGAAAATCAAGAGATTGTATGCTGGCAAACCCGGAATAATTTCGTACCAGAAACAGGACGACCTGCTTGAACTCAAACACATCGCTGTGTCGCTGTCAGCACTCGATCGCGTTGCGGTAAATCATATTTCGATACTTATTAAGATTGAACGAGTTTTAAGATATTAACTAAAGAGAAACGTACAATATTTCAAGAAGACTTGGACCAAAAGTAAACATCTATTCATTTTCTGTCGGCCGCACAACAAAGGCGCAAGAGGTAATTTGTCCTGCGACAGATGATTCAACGATTTTAGGATGCCTCTGTCAAGCACGTGAGGCAAAAAACGATCTCGGTTCTGGCAAGTTAGCAGGCACAGCAAGATGATGCGTCTGCTCACGTGCCAAATCAGACGATTCTTTTTTCCTTCATTTCAATGTCATTTCGGCAGTCAAGTGACACAGCATGTGGTGTTCGATAGACCGATATAGATGCACGTGCTCACTGGCATAGGTTGCAACAACGAAGGAAAAAATCTACTTCGAATTACATGTAAGCACTCATTAAATCTTCAATTAATGTTCACTTGAAATATGCTGATAAGTATGAAATTGCAGAGCTCTTGATTATGGCTCAACGTGTAGAGGCAAGAAATTATTTCCTGAGACACATGAGAACGAATGAAAACTCAGTCAAAGAGTAAAACAGTTTGCAAAAAAAAAAAATACAAAATTTGAAATGCTTTAAAAATTTGAATTATAGGATGGAAATTTATGAACAAATTATTAGTATGGTATTAACGAACTTAATCAATAAATTATGGCCAAAAACAAAAAGGTTCCTGGGGCTCACATCATCTGGAGAGATTAACTAAATACCAACGGCTACAGCAAGTAGATTAATGGTCTATGTAAAAAAGAAAAAGCCTAGTATGAGCCAGATGCACACACGCCATATGTGTCACGGACAAATATGTTACGGCAGTCTTAGACAGTCATTGTACCTCACAAGATGACTGAAAAAGGCAACTAGCATTCAACCCACTCAAAACTATCAATCACTTTCTGGCTTAAACTGCGTAAACAAAATCAACCATGATTGGTAATTTAGAATTGTCCTCCAGTTTCTAAAAAATTCTTATTTTTTCCGTATTTCAGCATTTTCATTTGTAGTTGCAAATTATAAATACTTGTGCATTGGCTAAAAATTATTACAGTCATCATATCAGTAGAGCAAAATATTGTAGCTCGAGACCATGAGGTTAAACGGCACATGACATGAATGTACAAAATAAGCAAAGACCGCCTAAGACCTAAGTGGTCGACAGATACACAAAAAACGGATAGTGAACGTTAATAAATTAATGAGTACTTAGAGGGGCATAATTCAGTTTCAACTTGCCTCTAGTTGATATGAAATCGCGAATTCCATGAAGGGGGCGAATTACTAGAGAATTTAGAGGCTCCGGCCTTAGCACTTCGGGGGATCTTATTCATTCGTTTTGAACCTACGACACATGAATACAAATCGCATGGAAGGAACAAACAATGCAGGCTTGAATATCTAAAATCCGTGTACTGAAAGGTCCTTACTCGAATGAAGGAAAAGAAAATGACTAATGCCATCTCGAAGAATAGAAACGTATTACTCAATGATGATCTAAGATTTACATAGAGGAAAAAGGAATTTTCATAACCCTGACTTAATTGCATTTCCACTGTATGATCAATCGTCTAAGTTGTACGAGAGTTATGTATTAAGTACTTAAAAAGAAAAGAATGCTATCAATCTAAGCTTTACATTATAGGAACCTGAAAGCCAACAAGTGACCCATATATATATAATTACTAAATTACTACTCATAATTATAATTTGCGTTTAGTGCGTTCTAAATACATGCTATGACCACACGAACCATTTGGGTCCGTAGACTGCCTTAAAAGCTATAACAATAATCTATTACAATCGCATTCAATTACTTTGTAGGAGCAATATGATGAGGATGATTTTATTCACACGAGTCTAGGTTCCTATATGCAAAGAAGGCTTGGATAAAAGTACTTCCCTGCGGATACATACTTTGGCACTGATCAACACTCGTGACCACGGCACACGCCTTCTGAGTGACAGAACACGTGCTGTGGATGTGCTCACTTTTTACCAGCGCCTCGTATAGAGTAATATTCTGGTAATAAATAATGAGGAACTAACAGATAACAAATTCTTAACTTAATGAACAGAAAAGACCAAGTCGGAGCTGAACTCGCTCGTCTAAAACGCGTTGCCCACCCACGCAAAAAAAAGCAACTAGCAGGTGCAATGCCAAAGCAGAAGTATCCACCACAGGCGCGAGTGAAACAAAACATAATTTTTGTTGTATTATTTTAGGAAAGTTTTAATTGAGTGAGAAGACAAATAATAATAACTCATTCATTTATCTGCGAAAATGTTTTTCTCATGTGAAGACATGAGCTACGAGAAATATGAAGAATCAACCTAGAGATTATAAGCATTTCCGATATTCGTTAGTTATTTCATCAAAGCAGGAGAATGTGTGCTTAAACCGCATGAGCAATATATATAAAAAATAAGGACAATTAATGAGAAATTAAACGTCCTAGAATAAAGACAGCAAACGAGGACAAAATCAATGAGATATCTTTCTTGGACACCTTCAAAAGTATCTGATAAATGCAGCAGATCACACTCGTGTATCAACATCGCAGACTTTAATTAAGGTACGAGAAACTATCGGAAATATGACTTTCACTGAAGAAGGAATAATGAGAAAGGCACGAGATCAAAATGCTAGGTACTCACTACTCATCGTCTTTAGAGCAAAATTACCATTCTAGGCCTGAACTACTTTTCTTCATTTGATATACAATTTCCATTCTTAAAATCAAGAAAAAATATTACTCCTAGGTTTGGAAAAAGCCCAAATTAACTTTAAATTGAGAACTGAGTTTTGAGTAATATGTTAAAAAATGAACTAATAATAAAAGACGCGAATAACACACTTTATACCAATAATATTAAGGTTGTAGCAGAGCCTGACAAATTAAAGCAGTTCATCATTACAAACATTAATGCTACACAATTTTTCGGAAACCACGTACACATGGAACTGTCTGGCAGAGACTGAGAACTCAATAGCGTGTCACGTACCCGAAACCGCGGGACGATGTAACTCCGAGCCTGCATTCCATAAGCAAGACGGAACTATGCATGTGACTCTAGCACTAACTGAAATACCTGAATACCGCGGCTTGAAATAATAGAATCAAGTTACATACGCAAATATTCGAGAAAATGTACCATACATCATTTAATCGGGCTTTGTTCTCTTACATTAACATTACACGGGTTTAATTGAAAATACATGAAACAGCCAAAACATGTGGTTGCAAATTCTTTATAGTAACAAAAATAGCATTTGAGTTATGGTTATGATTGAGACCTAGGTAAATATAAAAGGAAGGTTTAGTTAAATTTATGAAAAAAAATTATGTCGTCACTACCGGTACTGATCATTTTTTGAGGCAATCGTCTTACGAAAAACAATTAAGAAGAAGTACCAGCAAAAAAAGGCGTCTAAATGGAAATGCAGATGAAATAACAATTAACGAAACATATATTTGTAAAGGAAAACGTATCAGCAGAAAAGAAGAAGCATTAGAGCCAGTACTCGACTTAGCTGGCAACCTCAGTGAAGCCGAGCCATGTTATGCCAGCGATTGCAGTTAACTTCATATTTTTAGCAGGGAAGCACACTTACAAAGTCTCCAATGTCGCGTGTATGACAGTGTGGTATGTAAGATACTTGATTAATGTATGCCATCACAGCAGCACAAATTCTTCAGCATTTAGAGACAAGATGCCCAACATGAAGACTCCATAGTTTGCCAACGGAGGTCACAAGGCACAATGAAGTATAAATAGTCATTGTAAAAAAAGCTATTTGTAGTATTACCGAGGTACCCAAACTTACCGCACCTCTCCGCGAAAACATGAACGAGATATATTAAGGATTTCACGAAGCTGAGACAATATTGTGCGATTAGAGATCAGACAGATTCAATAAAAATATTATTAAAAAAAATAAAAACGATAGCCAAAATAGTTGTCATTCTCGCAAATTAAATACTGGGGAATTTATATCCAATGACAATAAGAAGGAAATGGGGGAAGTCTCGCTCACCTCGGGCTGGTTAATGCTGGAGTCTCCGGCCAGGGATGTGGTGGAGGAGCAGAAGTGTCGGTCCGGGGACGGCGGGGAGGAAGGGGACTCGCGGAATACCTTGAAGCGGGGAGACGAAGACGGCAGTTCGTCCCCACACTCGCTGTAGTCCAACTGCAGGATAACACATGAAAACCGTAAAGTGGCTTCTCTTCACGTTCAGCATAGAAAAAGATGTCACAGACAAAAATTACAACAATTAACATATTAATTAAGTACCTACAAAACGGCCAAATAGTGAACTTATAGCAGTCAATTCAATCATTTTTAGCGCATTTTCTCATTCATGGAAAAAATGCACTATTGTGCTCGTCATGTCCGTCTGTCTGTCTGTCTGTCTGTCTGTCTGTCCGTCCATCTGTCCGTCCGTCCGTGACCTCAAGTTTTCGTCGACGAGAAAATGCGCTCTCTGTCACTCACTGCAGTGAGTACTGAGTTATATTTTTTCTGGTTATACCGAATAAACCTTGTGATGACGTTATAAGCCCATCAGCAAGATAACGCGCGCAACTTGCGGCACCAAGAACTTTGGCTAATGGCGACATTGCCAGCCAATCCGCTGGTAATCGATCAGGTTCTGAGCTGACCCCTATTAACAGCAACCGTCGAACCAAATTCAGCAAAAATAATGGAAATTCCGAAAACCGCAGCAACGTTATGCTACTCTGTTGAAAATTATTTTCGGTTTACAGGCGGCTTAATGAAAAACAACGGTTGGCCGGCGTAAAAAGGGCCTTAATATCAGCTTGAGAACAGCACGTCGGAAATTTCAGCGAGCTGTTACAGTGTTGCAGATGAGCAATCCGATACTAGCTACTTCACCGATAGGAAATCCAACGAGACCTTAAGCTGTTTATACTTATGCGAATTTTTGCCCGGGTTGGATATTTGAAACATGTTGCAGAGATTCATAAAAGCTCGCTGCCAAAGTATTCATCTACACACGAAGAAACGCTTGGCATCAGGTACGAGTGTCTCGTGGTGTTCAGGATGATGTTCTTTACAGTTGAATAGAACATTAACTGTGACAGTTATGCCATGCATGACGGTAGATGCAACAGGAATGCGTGCATCAAAAGTACAATTTCTAAAGATGGCCGAGCAGAGAGCAGGGCATGCAGTGAGGTCGAGGTATTTTGATATGCACCGCTCACTCTTGAGCTCAAGCCAAAACATCAACAACAATAACGATATGCATAAGGTAGTTTAACACTCTTCGTCTTCACTCGTGTGCTCAGAAAATTTTGAATAAAAGATCCCCGCTGAAACTCAAATTTTTAGAAAAAGCTTGCGTGAAATAACTCAACAATTTCAACCTTCCATCAAGCAATTTATACATTCAAGACAATACTCCACGCATGCATTCCAGCAACTTGAATGCGTTGATAATACATGCGTTCAAACGTGCCAGAGCGAGATCAGTGTCGATATTCCTACACGACGTTTTCTGCTCCTTTTCGGACCATGCCTCACGATATCATTTCAAGTCAATGTCGTTCGCCGATAACTCTTTTATGGAGACGCGGCATCCCAGGCCTATGTAAGGAGCGATCCGACCCCACAAAACCTGGTAAATTGCCCTCTCATCTCAGGATATAGGTTGATGACAGTTGATGTGCACCTAAGAGTGTAGAGTAGACCATAGATGGACGGATGGTAGATGACAAGGGTGTAGCTAGACTATATAGACGCAAGGATATGTGTGTATGAAAACAATCGTAAGGCGTGTATGTGGATGAAAACACTAGTAAGGCAGATTATGGACACGCGCGGTTGTATGGATGCGAACACTGGATGAAGATTGTGAATGGACACACGGATGGTAGGTGACAGAAGTCGCAGGGCCAGTATATGAGATGAGAATTTTTACCCGGGTTGGAAATTTGAAACATGTCGCAGAGATTCATAAAAGCTCGCTGCCAAAGTATTCATCTACACACGAAGAAACGCTTGGCATCAGGTACGAGTGTCTCGTGGTGGCAGGGCCAGTATGGCCGTGGTGGGCCTTGCCAGTATCTCATACTGGCAGGGCCAGTATGAGATGAGTCGATAGAGATGAGAAATATAAGCTCAGTAGGTATTTTACTTAGATCAAATGATGGCTAACGAAAAAAAAATAGAAAAAACAACTGCAGTCTTCAATTAAGTCGAAAAGGCGGAAATACAGAACTATAAGTAATATGGAATACAGCCTAGTAACCAAATAAAATCAAAGTGAACCTAATTGAATCAAAATTTAACTCACAGTATCAGCCTTTGCACATGCCGACGGCATTCAAGTCAAACTCAATCTCACTGATATATCAGATTTGACTAGTCCATTTACCAATAAAATTTCATACGCTAAAAACGTTCAGTAAACAAGGGAAGACTACATTTGAAATACAGAAGTTATCGACTCTCAAGACGTCGAATACGAGCCCTCAGATTTCCAGCCAAGATGCAGTTGCAATTCTAATCAAAGCTTCAATTTTCGACGCAATTGGTATTCGCACCTCCCGCCTCTGGCTTGCAGGTATGGTGATGAGCTGCACGCGATTTGAATAACAAGGAAGACAAAGAATTGGGGAGGGTCGATGGTTCCTGAATTCCAGACGATCCTATTCAAGGATTGGTTAATAATAATAATAATACGCTGGCTTTGGTCCATCAAAGTTCATTTTAAATTCAATTTTAAACACTGGCAAATAAAATCACACACAATTATCTCAAAGCGAACGATGAACGAAATACTCGTAATAATAAATTATTAATATGCTTAAAATTACAGCTACAAAAACCGCGCAAGGTTTGCGCGATGAAGACTCACTGTATAACTACGGCTGAACAGTGCGCGGAACCATGCCAATTGCCCGTGTGGATTATTTCTGCTCACATTAAAAACGAATTTCACCTCGTGCACTTATTTCCCATTCTTTTTGAAACACTACACGGTTGATCCTTTTATCATAAAAAAAATGAGGATCGATGACTTCTTAACAAAAGGTTTCTATATACGAATCGTAAATAACTAAGCAAATGTATGTATTTAGGATCTAGCTGCAAGCTATGTTTCAAAACACAAAGAAGCTTGTAATTATTATTGAGCCAAGAACATGAAAAATTGTGAGCTTTGAACAAAAAAGCTTACTACTCCGTGTGATTTCGATTTGATTCTAATTCAATGCCAAAATTTTCGTACAATCTTGACAAGTGTAATGTAATGCAAGGTAATAACTAATTAAAAACTTATGATCGACAAAAATTACGGGATTAATCGTCTCCACATCCGCGAAAAATATCCTGCTCGGGCATCAACATCAATAATGATGCTATTCCTCCGCGCAAAATATATTTTTTCAACGTGTAATTTCTGTAATGCACATAAACTTGGCACTGGCATTCAGAAGACAACAGATCTAAAAAAATTGCTTCATAATTGAAAACTTAAGCGAGAAGTAGCGAATTCAATCTTGAGTAAGTGGATGGAACGATGAAGCCTCTCTTGCTGCAGTTGATGATGCAAAAGATGTTCGGGCAATAAAGAACTATGTAAATTGACTCAGTATGTATAATTGATCTTGAGATGCTTCAGCCTGAGCGACGATGAAAAGCAACGAATACATCGTTAGACAAAACTAGTCATCTTTGTCACGGATCGGAAAGTTTTCAGGAAATTTTCCTTAATTAAAGTAGAATATGAACCGGCTAATTAATCACTAATTATAATAATAATGCGCGGGAATAAACTACTGCGAAAAAATTGAGACTTTCAAATACAATTGAGTTTTTGATGCAAAAAACGTTCGATGTAGAAATACATACACAAGAAGCATATCAAACAGTCGGAAGAGATTATAGAGAATGGAAAAGCCGAGCATTTTCACTGTAACGAAGAAATCCAGAAAACAATATATTTCAAGAAAATATAAACGTTAATGGTGAAACAAACAAACATTGTTATTTGGCAAACAAAGCGCATCTAAACTTGACTCAACTAGAAAGTAACTAAAACTAGAGATACGCTAGGAGACGATTAACAATGGAATTTCGAAATACTTTCACAGTGATATGGGTGCAGTCAACAAGGATCGCTTGTACTATTTTTTCAGCATAGGTAATCAATAAGATTCTGAAAATAGGAGAAAGGTCAAGCATCTGAAGGCCGATGTGACTCAGCGACGTGTTTAAGGTCATGACGTTTCAGAGCTTCGTCTTTAAGTGAGCGTTCGCCCGAGGCTATCAGCCTCGCTCGAAATAAATTTAAAAATCCAAACGACGAACACGTGCATACTAAAAAAATACGTTTTAAATAGATATTATTAAAAAAATAATCTTGAATTAGTGCCACCTCGATCTGAAAAGTAAAACAAATTGAAGCTAAGAACGGATTTAGTTGGTATGCGGGTGCGGCATGGGACCTGATGAGCATCAGAAATGACCTCAGGGACAGAAGTTATTTGGCGCACAAGCAGGCAAGAGGCCTGCCGACTTAATGCAGCCCTTTAGGTAGGAGTAATAACGAAGAATAGTTCAGGCTCAGTGCCAGATGACTTGTGCAGCTATCGAATACAGAACAGATGGGCGGCTCGATAAAAATGCTTTCAGGAAACATGAGTTCAATGAATTTCAGAATTCAGAATTTTTTCCCCAAGGGAAGCTTGGTAAACTTCGTCTTTAAACATAAACGAGCTTGTTTCTATACTCAGTAACACTGACGATCCTTCGTTTTGGCGTTTGTAAACTCGTACTAAATTCCTATTGTAATCAAGAAAGCCACTAAAATTGTTTTCGTCCTCTGCTACTTTAAAACATGAAGTCCTTAATATTATGGAAAGATCCAGAAATGTGTTACGTTAAATAACGCTACAAAAGCATGTCTATTGAATATCATGAAATGTGCAAACTGTTTAATTGAGCAACTTCAAGTTGAAACACGCTAATGGCCTATGTTATCCTATAGATCAAACACTATTACTTGGAGACGAAGGAAGACGATGACGGCGCATCAGCGTGACCTTGGACTAAGAAGTCCTAAATTAATCATAAGGTCATAAGTTCTATGCGCTAGTGACCCCGCCGATTACCCCCCTTATAGATTACGCACATTATATAGGTTTTACTTCTCAATGGCAAGGACGATCTTGAAAAATACTAAACTACATCACTCACGGTCCTCAGCTACCAAGCGTAATGGTTTCAGCAACTGAGTTAGACGAGCAAGAAGTAATTTATGGTACGAGGCTTGTAAAGAGTAGAACAAAGAGCATCAATAGCACACAGGTTACACTATGTTAGTAGCCCAAGAGTGAAGTTTTTAGGTTATGTGATTTGTAACAATTTTGTTTCGTGGTAGATGATGAAAGGTTAGAAAGATGACAACCAATGGACAAAATTATAGCGCGTTACGCTAGTGTTA
Source organism: Hyalella azteca (assembly GCF_000764305.2). NCBI lineage: Eukaryota > Metazoa > Arthropoda > Malacostraca > Amphipoda > Hyalellidae > Hyalella > Hyalella azteca. The sequence goes on along the minus strand of NW_025939286.1, from coordinate 137,672 downwards.
GATTTAATAATGTCATAAATAAAAGCAACAATGCAGGACATACAAAATTGGAAGACACTATTCAGCTCACACATGTCGGGTTAAGCGCTCCAAAATTTGCAATATTCTTACGAAGGCACCTCGTTAAACTAGGACACGGAAAATGCAGAGCAAACAAGAAGCAGCTGCCTCAATTTATTTACTGCAAAAATTATTCTATTTTTTTCTATACGCCATTGACCAAAAAATTGTATGTGCTTCAGGTCAAAGGAAGGAACTGCATGGGATTAAAAAAAGAATCTCTAATCTCATTAGGGCATTGAGGTAAAAATTTTCTTATGCTTATAAATGTCAAACCAATATAGAGAAAAACGATGAAGTTTGCGATTTTTAAAAGCAACAGAAATTGAAAGAAGTCCAAGGTCTGATAACTGGCGGCGTCAGAACTAGTTGCTTGATTCAAATTTACAAACCACCGTTAATTTAAATCGTGTTATACGAGGGAGTAATTGGGAGCTTCATAATTGAGCTCAATTCTGTGTATGTTTCCAAAACAAAAATGTTATATATTTAATAATTTGAATTAAACCGAGATTATACAACCAAAATGTAAATTAGCCAATGTGCAGGAGAGTGCGTTATAAAAATCACGTCAGGCACGAAGTAAATGCATGTTATACACAGCCGTGGCTCGGTCATCGATATCGAGTGGCGTCAGCTCTAACCTTAATTTGATGGCCCTTGAAAAAATGCTCTTTGTTGAATAACTTGAATATTTTTGCCGCCTATACTCACAGAAAACCGCCAAGCATTCGATTCTGTCAACAGGGAAACAGCTCAAGCCTGTAGCGAATGCTGCGTTCTGACAGCAGGCATGCGTGTAATGTTATATCTTGACACAGCACACACGTGCATGTGGGCGAGTGTACTGCGAGTTATATGCGAGGCTGCAGATGGAATTTAATCGTCGCATATAAAAGAAAATTTTATCGTAATTTTGAGAAATACAGTTTGGCGGTCAATTGTTTGGCGGCAAAGTAAGACCTCATACTTAAATGTAAACATCTACGATTCATCTGCGAATAAATTGCAATTCTTCACGTAATGTCTTCAAAAATTAAGCTAGCACATATTTGACATCCGACTTCGTAATTGTGCCAAAATTTTAGCTTCTTTTTACTAGAGAATTTTACCTATTTTTTTATTAATTCACCAAAACGCATAACAGGTCGAAAGACTTCACATCGCAAAGACTTTGAAGTGCCTCATCCATACAGTTATATGGACCTCAACTTCCAGCCAGTAAATTAGCTGCCGTTTTACCAAGACTTGAAAACCCCAAGGCAATATCAATGATTTTCAGAAATTATCAAGTCGCCCCATTTCTGCTCTTCGAAAAACCCAGGCTTCACACCAAAAGAAATGGCTTACATCGTCATGGGAACGGAGAAGCGATATTTCCAGTTACAAGTCAACGATCAAATCATCGAGCGCTAAAAATGTTCATACTTTCAAAATAACTTCAGTGATATATCCAGGCTAATCATGGAACATTGAACCTATAGCGGTAACGAACCAAAAATACTGAATTCTTTAGGCGAGTGGTGGGATGATGCGAGTCTCCAATGATCAAGATTGTCGACCGAGATCCAGAAGCTGCCGCTTCAAAGCAACCGGTCGTAAAAAAGTCGTAAGTCTAGGACAAAGCCTCCAATATTGATCCGTGGCAGCAGTAGGTAGGAGTTTTGTCCTTGATTATATGCAGCTGATTTTTGACCGAAAAATTCACAATCAAAGACGCTGCTGAAACAAAGACAACACTCAATTTTTAATTCGGGGACAAGTATGACGGTTTACAATAAAATAAAATAATACAATAAATTGTAAAATAAAACAAAAAAAAAATATTTTTTAAGCATCTTAAATAAACCTAATCGACAGCACCAATCATTGACAATGATTGATGACGATATATAAATCTCATTTGAAGTTCAGCAGCTGAACCGCCTCAAGTTTTTAACTTGAGTTATGGCTCTTCAAGCTCGACTTGATCCAATTTTCTCGTCAATGATGTTAGTAATGAGAAAATGGGATACCTTACTTCTCCATCAAGTGCTTTCAATTTCAAGAAAATAAAAATTGCAGCGTGATCGACTTCATCGATAATTTGTACTCAAACTCAAGACACATTACCGAGCTCAGCACACCAGGGACAAACATCTATCATACTTAAGGTTATCTACCCGTATTCCCGTAGTCTCAAAAATAAATTTGATGCCAGTTTCTAACCAATTTTAAGAATGTTTTCAAACCGTGTTGAGTACGTTTAGTCGCATGGAACACAGCGCTTTATGGAAGCGGCATTTCTCGACAAAATCCACGATATGCCGAGTCATCAAATCACAGGAAATTGAGAACCGAAAAGTCTGATGGCGGAGGTCTTCGAGGATGTCCAGGCGTTGGAGGCGCGACCGACCTTGGCTTGGTCAGGCTGGACCCGCCGACCGGGGAGAACTCGACTCCAAAAGATCAATGCCCCCAGAAAAAGCCGGTGCAGCCAGAGCCTGAAGGTATAGCTTCATTTGTAGCTGGGGCGTGGATCGTCATGACCTGGCCAGCCGCTCCAGGAAGAATGGAATAAGAGCTACACGTTCTGTCTCGTATAAAAGAAAAGGAGTGATAATATCATCGTCTTCTTCAGAAAGATCTTCATTAATTGAACGAAAACAGTACAGCTTGGTACATGAATCAAATTTCTGAAAAGAACACAGAACAAGAGAGAGAGCCCAAGGTTTGAGGCTCTATTCAGCTCAACAAACTTAATAATTTGACGACTAAATGGCCTGAACCAATAAAAAAAGCCCGATGAAATAAAAAAACTGTGTCGAAGCACGTATTCTCAAAAACTGGCAACGGCCAATAACGAAAAAATGACGGTTAACAAGTCAAATTTTGGAAGAGAAAATGGTCGGGACTCCCTCATTTTAATAATTTAACCTCCAATTTTCTAAGCTGACCAAAAAATCCCGACTTTTGCGAAAGAAGACCATCTCCCCGACAGGGATATCGCTCCAAATTTCTACGTGATGAGACAGAGAATCTGCTCATTCTGCTGACCATACATTTTATGTGGACCAACTAAATTCTTGGTAGCATTCATCGGAGGCGTGTAAGCTCCCAGTCGGCTTCTCACACCTCTTCTGCCCAGCCAACTTTACGACCAAGATCTCGTCCTTCCCCATCGTGGTATCACACCCTCTCCTCCCCTCACACACGGCTCTGCCTCGTGACCTGCTCTCTGTAACGGCGTAGCCCCACGCAAGTCAGCTTTAAGGGGAAGCCCGCTGTGTATCCCCGCCACGCGTCCACGAGATTCTTCACACGAGCACCACGAGCAGCAGCGATAGACAGCATGGCAGGGCTTAAGATTGCGGGATGTGGGTACTGAACCATAGGGCTTTCATTCGGTAACTTCGAAATCAAGTCTACAGAGTAGCTGGTGATCGACCTAAACTCGGAGATGCGATTGAAGGGGTCTTTCATACCTAAATATTGACCTTCGAGTGTGAATTAGAGTCGTGAAATAAAATATGTTCCGGATTTCAATAAAGATTTATTTCTCCAACGTCTTTGAATGATTTCACTGTCTCGAGCATAGATCGATTCAACTTACTTATGTAGCAGAATTTCAAATGATGAACACGTTATAATTTACAAGGAATCCGATAAGTCAGATTCGTAGAATCTGTATTCGTCACATTGCATGTGAGCATCAACAAACCAGGTGCATATTACAGTCGCTGATGTTATCGACTTGCGCGAGTTGTCGGCAGTTCCCGATATATTGACGTGACGTTCAGAACCCAAACCCCAAGAAATTCTACTTGAAGTAGCCTAAATCTCAGGACATGGATGGCCAGCGAACTATTGAAAATGATCAGTCGAAGAGGTCAACTCAATCGACCACGCGAGAGGCACAATAATTACTCAGAACACAAATAATTGATTGAGCTACAGGCTAGATATATTAAACCTCAACGTAATACTTTGCAATAATGAACAGATTTTCTATAGTATCTGAGTATAATTATGCTTACTTCAAAACAGGAGAATGTGGAGGTTAGACTTAGCCACATCGCAGTATAGTGAATGTGCCCATCGTGTACCTAACAGTTAACGGCGTAACTACAGGGAACAGGCGAACAGCGTAACTGATTATCAGATTATCATTTCGTTGGCAATCACAACATGTGTGCCTCCAAAAATGATCATTCTACAATATTAACAGCCGGTTGATGCATGAAATATCCAAGATAAAATAAACAATATGTATAAGTTGATTAAAAAACTAGGAATTTAAAAGCAAAAACAATACCTCAAAAATTCACCATATCTTTATAAGAGAAACGTTTTCTCTTATAAAGATATGGTGAATTTTTGTGGTATTGTTTTTGCTTTTAAATTCCTAGTTAAGTTTCGATTTAAGCAAACAAGTGATTTTGATTAAAAAAATGGCGTTAAAACGTTCGCTGATACTGAAACTACAACACAAATTTCAAAACTCGTAATGCCACAAAATGCGCACTGACAATAAGTTGGAATTTTTCTTCAATGCTTCGAGGAACGATCTTTGCGTGAGCTTGTGAAAGAAAAACGAATGTAATCACATGCAGGGACAGGAACAGACGTCCTTCAGAGCGACTGAACAATTGGATGCAAATGCCGCCATTTGCGTCGAACTCGAAAATTTTTCGTTTCATCAGGGAAGGACGAGCACCGCGTTCAGTAATGCAATTATAGGAGGTAAGAATTTTATTCGACAGCAATAAACCCAATTAGTATTGCCCATCCATGACAATAATTAATGACCATCACCGGCAGTAAGAAGTTACGATTATTCATTGCAGAGGCCGTGTGATTGACAGATCTAATCAGAGGGACTCGTTTTCCGATGGCCGCACGAAGCAATTATAAATATAGCAGATATCTTCAGACAGTCGACGGCTCGCGTGACTAGAGGAATTCTGCTCGTGAAATCACGCACTATACTGTACGATGATCAATAGTAAGACCTTCAGAGTTTCACATGCACAGACCGGGACTCACGTGAAAGTGCTCGCGACGAACAGACACAATGAAAGAGTTTCTATTCTCTTTGAGAGGATGAGAGCTAATTTATCCTCAGGATATTTGAAGGTTCTGTAATCTACCACGTCTTCACCACGTGAATTACGAACGGGCCGTAACAGTCCAAAGTTTTTGCTCGTAAATTTTACGCCGCACGCATCATGAACAGCTTAAGCAGAAAAGTGTTCTAAGTATCATGCCCATAAAGGAGTCACTCGCGATCACGATAAAATCTAAAGAGATCGCACTCGCTGGAACATCGAAGAAAATATGCAAGAATCTCATAACAAAACAAATTAAATTCATAATTATGATGCCAAGAGAGCGTAAAAATATAACACACTTGACAATTATAGTTACACGTAGAGTCAACTTAAATATTATTCAATAAGCATGATAATGTATAATGCTAAGTACAAGATCCAAAAAATATAACTCAGTACTCACTGCAGTGAGTGATAGAGAGCGAATTTGTCGACGACGAAAACGTGAAGTCACGGACAGACGGATGGTCATGACGAGCACAATAGCGCCTTTTTTCCATAAATGAGAAAATGTGCTAAAAATGTAAAAATGCTTTATAGTTCAATAACGGAGCTATATTCAGAAGCAAGCAATTGCAGTATAACAGCTTGGAAGACAAAAGAATCGGCGCTACTACCGAGGGTCTGTGTGCTCAGACAGAATTTGGGAGGCCATTTGGGCTGTACTTAATGAGCTTGACTATCGTTAAGCGACGGCCGCTGCCTGAATACACGTGAATATTTTTGGCTTGCCATTTGGGTTGTCTTTCCTGAGGTCAGAAGTCAAACAATGGAGACTGGAAAGATCTTGCTGCTTTACAAGGATAGTCTGGCCGCATCCACGAAAAGATGTTAAATTTGTTCCGAAGAAAACAAGAGGGATATTTTGTCAAAAAAGGTAGTATATATGAAAGTTGCTATAGAAAATTCTGCAAATTCGAGCAAGAGCCTCAACTTTGAATGCGCACAAATTTTATTCCATACTAAGCTTGATAATTCAAACGAAAGTTCAAGGTCGACGTGTACAAGGCTCCGTAATTCATGCATCAGGACATGGTATATTATTCGGTAGTATTTCGACGAACAGGTTTCAATAGGACATAATAATCCATCGTAAAGTACGGTTCTCCAGCCACGTCACGTGTTTGAAGCCGAGTGATCTGTAAACTGTCCGGTTTAGCCTTCGAGGCACTAAGCCGCGGTAAAATCAGGAGGCAGGAGCCCCAGCAGCACGGGCGTAATGTCATTAGACAGAAGGTAATTGGTGCCATGGCTTGCCGCCTTCCAATCTCGGCTGATTAAACCCACGAAGGCAAAAATAAAAATAAAAACATGCCACAAACACGTGAGCCTCCGATACTAGTAAAAAAAGTGACTTCACTACATATTTATCTAGAGGGCATAACTAATGTAAAAACTTCTTATTACGGCTCACAATTTCACTGGTTCCAAACAACAAATTTTATGCAACAATATAATAACATTGAAGTGTCAAAAAATAATACTAAATTATAAATGATAATAATACTAAATTTATTCCAGTTGCCCACATAAAGTTCAACGAAAAAAAACAGGCCTCACAAGCATCGAGCGCCATCCATTAAAAGGATGAAATCAAATTCCAGTTTCACGGAGAGAAATTTTGCAGCTCAATTTTGAACGAGATGGAAGTTTAGCGCTTGGATATTAGAAATATAATTCCACTTTAATGAACAATTTCATTTCCATCTCGAAATGATTTATTGCATTTCGGAACTTGTTCAAACTGCGCACAAGAATTTCCCAAAAAGCACAATGACTCATTTGGAATAAACGTCACGTATCTCATGAAATAAAAGCTTAGTGAAATGGCAAAAAACTTAATAGAGTCGATACGGTAAAGAAGCAATAAATACCGAAAGGCGACATCGTAAAGTCGAGCGATACTTATGTTAGCGTAATTAATGTCAAACCTAACTTAAATTCATTCAACTAAAGTCGGCCGTAACTTGAGTTCACGTAATTTAAGTCGAGCGTAACTTAAATTGACGTTGATAAAAACGGCAGTGTTAGCTACTACAGTAATTACCCACGAGCCGCGACTCACGGAATGAGTAAGGGCGACGGCAGTGGTATAGTTTTATTTTATGTATCACAGGAGCCAGCGAAGAGCTCCACTCGTGCACTGCTATAAGAAGCTCGCGTGGCTATCTCTTAAATCTGTGACAGCCGCTGTACACCGCCGGCACGCACTGATTCTCAAAAAATCGCTCGAGCGCATGAAATGAATAAGTGAACGGCATCACATGACTGCGAGGAAGTTCTTGCCAATTCAGAAGATGCATGGTGAACTCGTGCAAGCCTTGTCGAGCGAGCGTCGAGCACAGTACGAACAAGTAGAGCTATAAGTGTCTCAGCAATAAAAAGAGCCTCTTAATTGAATGAGCGATACATATTCAAAGATATTTATACGTCTGATATAATATGAATGTATGATAATGAAATGAACAACATTTAACCAGTTGTCTAACATCTCTCAAACAGTGCGCCATTGAACTGATATAACACCTTCACACCCAGCATTATCTCAGACTAACTTCACAAATACCAGGAAAGCAAAAAAATAAATAGATAATACGTGCCGTGACTTAGATATTTAATGAAACAATAAAGCACGTCGATGTGCTCCTCATTAAAGATTTTACATCGCATTCTAAGTTACTTGACATATCCAACAATGTTTACTGACGTCAAGAGAATCGGTCCAGACTGTTGACACTTGTCACTTACAACAGGGCTGGGTGTTTATAGACAACAAATCCACCGTCAAATAAATAGACGGGGTTAGACAGACAGTACCTGACAGGGTGTCAGGTGCAGACTAGACAGCTCTGTTTACCTGATTTTTTCCCACAGAAATTGGAGAGTGATTAGACAAAGAAGATTTATGTTTATCCTGTCCTTAGCAAGAAGTTCGTTGACCGCACGTATGGATGCAATGCATAGTTGCATTATCGGAAGCCAATATTAATGGGTGAGTACGAACCCGACGGCGCAGTTGAACGGTCCCAGTCGCTGTTTAATGTGCAACAAGAAACAATAGAAGAGAATTTAGAGAGATAATCTCTAAACATTTAATGGAGTCCAATACAATACAATTTCAATAGAAAAAAGAGAACAACTTAAACAAATCAAAATAAAATACAAGATATGTAAAATAAATATTTTTCCTTAAAATTATACCATGTAATATCAATTGGACATGATGAAATTATGTTTGTTTAAAATTCATTCAATACCCAACATGGAATAAGATATTGATTATCAATCTGTAAATCCCACCGAGTTTAAGGAAGTGGAGTTTTTCAAGCATCTCATTCTGGAAAAATATCGGCGTCTAAAATTTCGCAAAGCTACTGCACGTATTCGATCCCTTAATTTGTCGAGCTCAAAATGATCGCAATGTCTTTCCTGTTGTCGAGTTTGCAAAGCCATACGAAAGTCTGAAGATTCACTTAATGAATTACCCTGCACTTGGAACAATAAATTAAATAATTGAGCTAGCCATCGCAGAGGATCAAGTGGCGTCTCCTCGAACGATTGTAGTGTTCACTGCGATAAGATAAAAGCGATAAATTGTAGACCCAAGAAAACGCGCGCTTGCTATCGTTCAAGCCTTTTCATGCAGTTGCATCATGCTTCTTGAATGATATAACTACACACAAATGTCTCCATGACAAATGTTGTTAAATTATTTGTAATGGCTTCAATAGCATTCAAACCTTGATCTCTAAAAATGAATTAGTAAGAGCCTATAATTGTTAGCCGATCAGGGTCTACTTTGCGACTGGTGAAAAATCGCCGCAAAGCGAAAAATCGTCAACACAAATTATGATATAAAGATACAAAGAGTCAGACAATATTTTAATTGTAAAAAAACTATAAAGAATTGGCAAAATTCTAGGTAAATTTTATGAACATTCTCATCATTTGGATATGAAGCAGGAGCCAGTTTTCACGAAATTTACTTCACGCTTATATGGCCAAATTTGGAGAGAAAATGGGATCTTGTGAAGAATAAAAGGAGATTGCACTTAAAATAAGAGTCTAGCCTCAACCGGGTACCGTCAACCGGGGCTACTCGGGACAGATTTGAACGATTAGTTTTAAATAACAGTTAATAACTTCTTACGATGAAACATTTCATAAACAAGTTTAGTCTCATTTTATAGCTGATTGGCAGGGCTATCGAATGGCGTTGTCAAAAAAATTCCATATGCTATTCGTAAGGTGCCAGACGCAAAATAGAGATTGTCCCGAGTAGCCCCGTCGGTGGGGGCTACTCGGGACAACGGGAATAAAACTTCATTTCAACACGCCACTTTTAAGAAAATTTGATATTTATTAAAACGTCATAGGAACACTTGAATAGCCAGCCAGATATGAAAGAGCGATGACAAGTGAGGTAATAATTTAGAATTTAACAACATTTCTTGTCATCGTTGAAATTTGTTCATGGACGCAACCAAGTTCTGATAACTGAAGTCCAAGATAAAATAAAATGCGGTAAAAATGGAAATTTTAAAAATATCATAACTAATAAAATAATTTCATTAAATTTCCTAGCAAACTCCATGATGTGATTCAATGAAAGCCCAAAATAAAAGTATTGGGAAGATGATTCACGCGTCATTGCCAGGTCCGTAGCACCGGTTTTGTACTTCCTGTTAGGATAATGACGAAAACTAAGCGCATTGAAACAAAGTAAAGTTCAATGAAGATAAGTCATTTCAGAATAATTTATACGCTATACGCCTCTACCATATAACCTCACGAGATAGCGATCTGCACTACTACATGTCCGATACTCAAGCGATTTCAAGATGGCGACACTAATGCACGTCCTTAAGTGGCCAAGCCATTTGGCTTTTCTTTGACCTCACGACTCCCTATGATGACCTCGATCGAGGGCTCGCGTGCACGAGACGGCCCTCATACAAACCCTCGCTCTTGATGTGGCTTTCTGCATATAATCAATTGAATCAATAATAATATCAATAATTTGTAGTCTAACCAAATTAAATTATTCACATTCAATTATTCGACTGACGTAAGTACGGATATTTCTCTCTGTTCAAATCATTTTAAGTACATAAAAAGCCTGAAGGTAGCCGGTTTCATTTAAACATCAACAAAGCAGTCTTCATAAAAGCTCCAGATCAAAGAACTCGAGCACGGAATTTTCTGATTTTCTGGCAGTTCTACGACAACCGCGAGATTTCCTGACAGAGATTTCAAGAATATGCTTCGTAAACAAAACAAAAACATTTTCAAAAGCGCCCAACAAATAAAACTGGCTATAGTTGCATAGATTCCATTATCACGCCAACACAAATTATGCATTTCAAATAAGAATGCAGGGAAACGAAAAAGGTCTGGCACGCTCGAGACGAGAGCAGACTGGGGAATATAATCGATGTCGCAACACGCTAGGCAGGCGCACGAAATAAGCGATCGCCGTGAATGGAGAGCAAATTATCACTCAATTGCAGTCCAAACTTGACTGCAATAGTTACGGCTTGTCTAGAACAAAGGCACGTGTGTTTTGCTGACTTTAGCAAGGCGTGAAGGCCAATGTGTCACTGAGAAATAAAGTGTGTGTTTACTTCTGGGATACATCCAACTATTTATCAATGTAGAAACTAAAACTACTCGAAGTGTGCAAGTATTATAGAGAACGCTCTGAAATTTTCCTTGAAATTACACCGCAAGCAATAATAACGAACGTCTAGAGTCATACATCGTAATTAGATACCTCGACATATGAAGCAAGTCGGGTTTATTCATAGTAAATCAGGGAGCCTTCAGGCGGCAAAAATGGTCGCCACATGCGGCAGCAGCGAATTTTAGTTTCGTCTAAAACTCGTGAGCGGGCGAGCTCCCGAAAACGTGGCAGTCCAATGCATTTATTTAAAATTTCCGAGACGAAGACCATAAAAATTTGCTCTGGTCCGCTGCACTGAACTCAAAAGCGCGGGAAAAACAAAAAACTAAGGCACGATTTGCATAACATCCGCGCGAGAGTACGAACAGATTAAGCAGATTAGTTCTTTCGTACATTTTCTTGGGGAATAGTGCGAAAATATGAACGATTTTTGAGGAAGTGTATCAAGAAGTGAATGGATGGGGGAAAATACTCAAAGACTCATAAGAAAGTGAATTAGCGAAAATAAGTGAATTCCTTGGCCAACATGTAACTCAATTGAGCAAGCCTTTCAAACTCACATTATATCCATGACTCATATCACCTCATTTACCCATAATGTGCGGGTCGTGGAACAAAAGTGAGTCAGACTCATTCTGAAAGTCAGAATCACTCATGTCTCACTAGGATGTGAGTTCATGCACGACAGCGATCATATGTAATTCATAATTAGGCGAGAACCGCGGAAAACAGCAATTTCTACTTATAAATTACAGGCGAATTATGTTCCAACTGCCATTTCTTATGGGATACCCTTACTTTCTTACGCTTGTTACATCCATGATTATTACATGTTCCGCTTGAATCAAAATTTCCCTGTTTTTTTCAATTATTGAGAAAAAAAATAGCGAGTCGCCCGAAGCTGATTCACCTTATTGAAGCATCGGAAGGTTACAAACTTTATACAGAAAAACAACTAAAATTGGAACAATAAATTATTAGATAGAAGTAAAATTTAAATAACCGTTCAATAAAAAAATAATCAAAACAATGTATTTGAGGGAGGTGAGGAAACTTCTAGACTATAAATAAGAAAAAATTAATAATTAATAAGATGACTGAAAATACAGAACGAATTTTTCTTAGTTGATGTGCAATGTGCATGTTGGAATGGTCATAGCTGTCGCTAAATTAATAACCACAAGAGTACTACAAAACAGGCAACACCCAGAGATAATATTGAGCTTAAGTAATGATTTAATAAAGACCCTGCAACTAAATGTGATGAGCCATATGAATATAAGTAATGACCAAAAACGATAACATCAGTTTATGTTTAGTTTCTCCTCTTAACCAAAAATATTTCCAGTTACTGAAGTAGGTAGAAAACATTGATAACGAGTGAGCCAGACGCTGCTTTTGAGGTGTAGCGTGTTTAGCTGTATGTTAAAGTAATGAACTGTAGGAGTTCAAATCAACTTAATTGGAGTCCATCTCGATATAGAATGTTAGCACGGCGTATAAGGTTAACACGACGTACAAGGTTAACTCGGCGTACCTATAAGGTTAACACGGCGTATAAGGTTAACACGGCGTATAAGGTTAAAACGGCGTATAAGGTTAACACGGCGTATAAGGTTAACACGGCGTATAAGGTTAACACGACGTATAAGGTTTAACGGCGTATAAGGTAGCACGGCGTATAAGGTTAACACGACGTACTATGTTAACTCGGCGTACCTATAAGGTTAACACGGCGTATAAGGTTAACACGGCGTATAAGGTTAACACGGCGTATAAGGTTAACACGGCGTATAAGGTTAACACGGCGTATAAGGTTAACACGACGTATAAGGTTAAACGGCGTATAAGGTTAACACGGCGTATAAGGTTAACTCGACGTATAAGGTTAACACGACGTATAAGGTTAATCGGCGTATAAGGTTAACACGGCGTATAAGGTTAACACGGCGTATAAGGTTAACACGACGTATAAGGTTTAACGGCGTATAAGGTTAAACGGCGTATAAGGTTAACACGACGTACTATGTTAACTCTGCGTACAAGGTTAACTCGGCGTATAAGGTTAACTCTGCGTACAAGGTTAACTCGGCGTATAAGGTTAACTCGGCGTATAAGGTTAACTCTGCGTACAAGGTTAACATGGCGTGCAATTCAGATACGGTGTTAAAAGTTAAACGGCGTTGAAGGATAGACAGCTTACGAGGTCTCGATGTTGCAGGTTAACTCAACCCAGCTACAGGATGATCCTTAGTGGTAGATTAATCCGATTTCATTGCTTAAGTTGGCATTGCTCACAAACGAAACTTGTAATGAGTGAGCTCCTAAGCAAATGCTTTTGAGCATAAATAAATTTCTAATGGCATATACACCCATCATTTTTACCATTATAATTCACGCCCTGCAGAATAAATATCGTCGACGGTACATGTTTATTGGAAAATCAGATTAAAAATGACGGCATCCATATAAGAAACAGGCTTGGAACTGACAGTCGCAATATATACAAACAAAGAGGCTATTGGCATTAAATGAATTAGAAATAAATAAAACAACAAATAAACGTCTAAAAATACGCACGTACAGTTTGCAAAACATTACTGAAAGCGACGTAAATAAAAATAACGGGAAAATATATATAACGAAAATCCTATACACAAACTCGAGAGTGAAAGGTATATGATTAATACATTATAACCACACTGCTTATTAAAAACATTTTCACATGAAAGCAAGGTACGTCAACTTGAGGACTAAGCAATGCAGAGACACAAATTAGCAAGAATGAAATATACTTCACCAGGTCAGACGAGGTGACCACCATGAGAGTGTCCGCTGTAAGGCTGGCACAGTCCGGGGACGAGGGTAGCGAGAGAAGCTCTTGCAGCTCCCTCTTCATCGTGCCCAACACGACGCTACTTCTCAACGCCACTTGGTTTAGTTTGGTGCGAGATATTGGGGTACCGAGGTTACAATTATCAATTCAACAACAATAAAATTATATCACTTTTACTGATGTTTGATACTGAGAGTAATTATACCAAAAAACAATTACGTAGATGTAATGCAGACGTTGTTATCACTTTCACTGAAGCTCGATTGAGGGAGTTTATACAGGGGTTATAATGTCGGAGGTTGAAAAGAATCGTTATCACGCATAAGTGCAGTTCTATACATGAGGTTACAATGTTCGAGTTCGCATCCCTGTCCAACGCTTCAGGTACTGAAGAAATTTGAATTTTACAACAAATTCAGAACAATTAACCAAGCCGAGAATAAATAGACGACTTCAATAAGTCAATTTTTTAGCAGAGCTTCATCGGCTGGGATCAAGAAATGAAGGTTGAAATGATTAAGTTGAATCCCCGTGAGCATTATCATCACTCGGGGGAGATAATTGAAGGGTTCAAGTTCAACCTTGTGGCAATGTTGACACAAGTGTCATCAATTGTTCCGATATCCACTAAAAATAGGAGAAAATTGCAGCAACTCTTGCCTGCTACGATGCTAGCTCACATGTGTGTTGGTGAGCGGTGCTTCACAGCAAGTCCAAGTCCCTTACTCGAGCCTTGTCTTAAATAATGTCTCGTCCTCTCTTCAGCTCTCACCAGAACTCGTCCTCAGAACTCGAGAACTCTCACCAGAACTCGTATAATGACGTGCTAACGCCGATAACGCTGAACGCATTCGAAAGCAGTTAGATGCTTAGCGGTTACAGTGGAAAAAGATCCGAACATACGTTGTCAGTTAACGGAAATTAAGCAAATCTGCTTTTCGAAGCTATTAAAATAAATGCATATAAACCCTTGATATGTTCATTTTTATATGATGTACAATGGACACAGGATATATTTATTTAACGGTCGGCTTACTTTGCATGAATTTCAGTACATCATGAATTAACAATTTATAACGCATTCTCCTCAGTTGCGTTGCCCTTCGGTGCCATTAACCAAGAATTATTTCCAAGAGGAAAAGATGAATGAAATAATTCCTAGCCTATGGAGCGTGACAAGACTTACACTCCACTGCAGTCTTCAGAACACACAGCCCATCTGGGTGCTGGGTTATGGCAGTCACGGGGAGTGACTTGGGCAGTTTACCGCTCGTTAAGCAAGTTGATCACCAGGCAGGAGAGTAAAATCACTAAAACTGAGTTACGAGTGAACCAAAGATATGCAGTATATAGGAGGAAGACTCCCGAAGGTTGTTATTTGGCATAATCATGTCCAGTGCAGTAAAAATAAAGAGTATCCTCGGGCTCCTCGATTTTAATAAAAATATTTTTATTATTTTTCAGTTTGTGATTGAGCTTGAGATTTGTAAATGTCTGGTAGGTTTATGAAAACGCCTTTGTATCACAATTGAGACGATTCGCAAGGAAACCTAGACATATTGTGAACGCTGACTTGTTAATTGATTTCCGCTGCCACCGACTTATTCGAGCCCATGACCTCGGTAGCAGAACGAAAAAATGGATTCCGCATCAACGTCACAGTTGAGTTTGCTACGCGACACAATAAGCCCAATTTGTCAAAATTTAGTCACAGCCTCAAGAAGCTTTACAAATTCTGGTCCTTGATTCAAAGATAAATCTCAACTTAAAAGCCACAAAGATTGCTTCACTTTATCTTATTTATTAAAAGCTCAGTTTCATTCACTTAGAACTAAATGTTCAAGAGAGAGGAGCTTACTGGAGAAAAGGAGAAAACACTCTTTATTATAGACTTCTATTGCCACTCACATCTTAAATAGAACTGTTATTCATAAATCTCTACAAGAATCAACAAGTAAATATTCTCAACATTGACATTTTTCACGATACAACAAGCACCATCGTATTCACCAATGGACGACCGATACTTGTCACACAGTTACTCAACAACCAATGCTTCAGTTAATTCACTCCAAATAGCAGTAAATTGTCCAATAATTCGGATTTATGTCTTTGTTGTTTCTGCCTAATATTAAATATTATGGCAACTAAATTCACGAAAAATCTAAGGATATTAAAAGATGTTTACTGCATGGTTTCCTGCACCGGCCACACGCGCTCACTGAAAGTAATTGGGTGAATCAACAAGATTGCTGTGAAATTCTCCATTAGCGCGAGAGTTGCGATGAGATGAGCACTCATTATGATGGACAGGATCCCGAGTATCAGATTACATAGACTCGATCACCACCGAGAGAGGAGATGAGAGGCCGCCACTGAACACTCAAATGTTTGCAGGGGCAAACTATCATAAAAAGTGACTTTAGTTGAAGAATGATCAAAGTTCAGGGGCTGGAATTGAAATTAATTAATAAAATTATAATGGAGCATTGTAAAATTTCGGGGGCTGGTATCGAAATTAATCGAAAAAACATTACACTGAGCATCATAAACCCTGCTCTGCAAAAGTGTGGTTTCCAAATGCGGAAATTGATACAAATAGTCTTTTGAATGTAGAGTACTAAGAAGAAAAAATGTGCCGAAGACAAGTGATACATTGATTATAAGAGAACTTGGTACCGTTCAAGTTACACGTCTGGATGTCAGTTAAGAGTTTACGTCAGCACATTAACACTGCATGTTCCTGAATTTGCCGAAAAACGGATTAATTTCTAATTTAGCATTTTACTAAACATATAATACGGGGATAATATCGAAGGCCTCAATAAAAGCGTTGATGGTAGCACTACGTTAATTTCGATATTTTCTCATGCGGAATTTGAATTGGTAGCTACAGGTTAACTATTTCCAGACGAATGCTGGGGAGGCGTTCAATTTTATAACTATACAATACTATTACAAAAAAAACTTTTCTTTTGAGTTTTGACGCACATTTTCAGGCAGTGCGAAAACATTGCTCTTTAAATTTCACAAATGAAAGCAAGAAGTAATTAAATACCAAGCTATCTTGTGCAGAAACCCGATATATTGAGATTAGGATATTAAAGAGATCCGAGTTATCATTAACGGAAGACGATGTTAAAGCTATTAAGAGATTACCTCCCCTAGGCGCCGCTGACTCTAATGCCTCGCGCTCACAATAAGCCCGTTGTCATTAAAGAGGAAATTTATCCTTCCAAGTTTTAATGTGAATGAATTTTCCGCTCAACTGGTTAGCTGAAGCGCTTAAGCGTCGGCGCTACCGAGTTCAGGCGACGAATTGAAGCGTCGGCCCTACTGAGCTCAGTCGGTGAATTGCAGCGTCATCGCTATCGAGTTCAATCGAAAAATTGTCTTTCCTTTCCTGCTTCTTCTTTCTCAACATGAACAAACACTGTACCACTGCATAGAGCAACTTTGTAAGGAGTATGATATGCATGACCCATCAACACGACGTCAGTTTCACATTTAAAAACAGCAAGGCCAGAGGTATAAAGTAAAATAAGAATATAATTTACCTCAACTATTCAATTTTTGCTCTTCGAATCGCGATTGGGATTTATAAGTCAATGCCAATATTTTGTGTTCGTTAAATATTTCAATTATTTTTATTTATTTTGAACGAATAATTCGTGATGCGACTCAAGATTCTAATTGATTCAATAACTTCTTCAATAAAAAACGCAAGTACTTCGCAAAATTAATAAAATCGAGTACGAGCTTAAAACGGGCATCCAAGTAGAGCTGTTGCCGAACTACCTAGCCACATTGAAATTCTACATAGCATTGGTGCTGTCAACTTAAGTAATGGACCGTACATTTCGCCCATACAAATAATTTGCGCTAGCACAGTTAGAAGCTACCGTCCATAGAGGCTCGCGTGAGTGCCACGTGAGGGGAAAACATTATTTTTTGTTGAAGCTGATTAAAGCTACAGAAATAGCTTCATGCCATGAAGCTGAAGTTACGGCACATAAGAAAATGACATAGAACTTAAATTGGTTGTAGTTGAAGCGTTTGTTTGATACTATAGCATATTCATTTTCACCAATACAATGTAGATTTCTAACCTACTCTATATATGGAAGGGCATACGCGAGATTATGACCTTAACTTTCATATAAAATCTACGATTATCTTTGAAATAAGTTCAAAACTTCCAGACCAATATGGAACAAGTCGCCGGGAATATCCGACATAGGAAAACGTTACATCGAAAAACAGGAGACGCGATATCAAGGTAAAACTCGTACGATTCTACAATAAGATACGCTTGCAACCAATACTAACTCTCCCTTCAGTGTAGGGCTTAAGAAACTCGGCAAAACTTGTTGCAAGAGTTTCACGGGACTTACAGGCTCATTTGAACAGAAAGATTTTCTGCCGCATGGAGAAAATAATCTCCCATCGATTTTATGACAGTTACAATAAATATGTATATACCATTATAAATGATTAGTAACTCATATCGTCAACGAATAGAACTAAGTTCCATATCATTAATGGAGTGTGAAATTTTTCTATTTAAAAAAAAACGATGAATGACCAACGTAAATAAATTCAATTACATTACAAATTCTGTAATAATGTGGGACACTGCGTATAGTCCTCGTGTAACCGAAAGCAACATGTACAAATAACGACATATCCTAGATTTACTCAGCAACACAAAATGCTACAAACTTGGTTACATGGTTCATCAAATCAGTTGCAGCTGTGATAAGCATGCTTAAGTCACTTCTTGGCGCCGCAAAATACACGCGAGCGACTTGAGACACGTGTAAATTTTGAGACACGCAAGGCCCTATGTAACGGCGGCACGACTAAGAGATTTACCAACATCTCGCCAAACATTCTTCAGATGAGCCCAAGCAATTATTGGCGAGCTTAAACGGAGAGAACAGTGGAACTCATTTACTGCACTTAAATATGAGGCCAAACATTCGCCGCGACAGTGGAGCGAAAAACGCGCTGGGAAATAATCAATATTTACAAATATAGAAGCGCTTTGTTGCAGTGTAAACCATGCCGCGGTTTCTTCGCTTGAGTGGGATTTATACACATCATTCTCTAAATCTCAACAGATTGAGTGAACTCGGTACTCAGTATATAGTCGGTTATTTACGAACTTGATTTCGTTCACATAGTTATAAAAAAAAATCACAGCTCAACATCACTCGTTCGTGGACATTTTGATTTACACCCACAACCTAAATATGATCTCGTCTCTTACAGATTTAGATGAGAATAAAGGAGAACGATCAATAATTGATCTGATCGGAGATTCTGATCAGAACTTTGAGGTGTTTATAAACTAGCTAACAAAACCAACCCTCTCCAGGACACACTAGACATTGATACGCGCGTATAATTCCTTCATTTCAAGTTGGGATGTCAAAATAAATTACTATTTGACGATGAATTGATGTTGCTTCGCTGCTTGTGGATCTTGACCTTACTTGTGTAACTCTTCGTCTGCATATAACACTCGGTATATACTTTCCACACAAACTAGTATCGACGTTAACTGCTATAAAAAATCTGGAATGGACACATTTTTCGAAAATAACACTCAAAAACGTAATTTTTAGTGTAATTTCTTTTGGATTCCTCATTAGCAATTTATATGAAATTTTTGAAGATAAAACATAGAATGTTTTAACGTGGAACAGATATTGAGGATTCTCAAGAGGACACCAATCCTCGGTGTTCCGTTTACGTCTACAGCATTTCATGTGCCCGAGCACACATAATGTCATGCCAGCGTTCCCTTGGTCTTGACGCTATTACCAACAAAAAAAAAATTTCCTTGACAATTCCATCGGAAGCGACCAAGTGTCTCAGCGGTCCCTGGGTTCTGAGCGCTCAATAAAAACAGCTCAGCCAAGTCCCTAAGTCCCTATGGGAGGCGGACCAAATCTAGAATAAGGAGAGAACAATAGGCACTATGAATGGCCACCGATATTCCTGCCAGCAAATTCGAAGAGCCAGGACACACATCGACTGGAGGCTCCAGCGTCGAGCAATTCCGAGGGAAATTCCGAGTTTGACGTTCTCATTTGAATGAGAACGCAGGGGCTGCCTTAGACATAAGTGAGAAGAGCTGCATTCATGAGTCCCAGCAGGGAACAAAAGAAGGTGAGCAAACTTAAAAATTAGCTAATGAAAATCGAGAGAGGAATGAAAAACGATCCTCACAAACTAATAAGACACTTGCTTCTGTTGCGAGCATCTCTACACTGACATCCATCAAACCCACGCTCAATTCTTAACAGGAGTCCACGAGTCTGTCTTTGTCTTGATATTTGCCTGACATTTGGTCATGATTGACGCAAGGCTAACACTTTCTTAATCAATGTTTCTTTTTATCCAGCGATCACAAAGAAGCGAATGTCTTATCAGGAATGTCTATGACACGAACGCGACCATCCTTATCTTACCCATCAGTTACTCAAATCACAAGCTTGCTAACATCAACGCTTCATTAATTATTAGCAGGAAAATTACTTATAGCGCGGATCTCCTTGTCCCTGTTAATCGAGTACAGCTTTCTTACGTGGACGTTTTTGACAAAGCATATAGAAGGAAGCCTTGCTTCATCAATTCAATATTGAAAGATAATCCCGTCTTCCTACATCAGTACTTCCATACAGCAAAGTATAGCACTTTCGCTCAGTATAGTATAGCATTGAGTAGGTATATAGTACTTTCTTTATATGAGTTATAGCACTTCCGATAAGGTCCCACAACGATTCAAAAAAAGCAACATTTTGAGAATACTTGTTTGCACAGAAGACGGATTGGAGACAACGGCAAGATTGACACACTGGATCAAATCCGAAGATTTTCATTGTCGTTTTTAGAACTCGGTGATTCGTCGGCGCTCAAATAATTTCTTCAGCAACTGCCGTCGAGACGCAAATCCGAGGCCTCTACACTCATTTCTATACAAATTATCTTTTGTACACAAATAAACATTCCGAATTAAAATTAATTAATAAATCATCAGAACCGGGGTTTCATACAACATGGCGCATAAATCACAAAAAGTAGCTCTGAAATATCGTTCTTCCCACATGACTGAGCAAAAAACTTACCAAACTAACAGAAGAACAACATCAAGAGATGAACAACTCTCAGATTTTGAATTGAGTTACAAAATAAAATTAAGTTTTTGACTCCAGGCTGTCTGCGCAGCGTAGTTGCTGTAGCACTCGCAAGCTGTGGGGTTACTTGAAACAAATACAGAAATACATTCATGCCCCACTAAAAAATACAAGTAAATAATCAGTACGTGAAATATTTTGTATTTATCTTCCCACAATAGTTGATAAATGTTCAGCCTAAATCAAATATGAAGCCAACGGGGCAGACTGCGGGAAGTTAGATTATTTAGCACGGAAGTCTACACAGCGTCCAAGTGGCGCGCGCCCAGCAGTCCTTTGGCTTCATGCGTCCGGCCGAATAACACACGGCAAAAACAACACTTAACTTTAGCAGGGAACATTTTAGGTCGTGAAGTAAACACTGCATGTGAAATAAATGAGACGTCTTACGTTAACAAACTAAATGCACACTTCTAATGCATATTGTAGGTAATCACATCATTTAGTAAGCGAATTAATTTCCCGTCAATGTAAATCGTTCCCAGGACCGAAAAATGAAAGTTTATACGATACAAGGATGTCGCTAATTTCAGTAGATTGTTCGTCAGATAATCGTTTATTGAACCCAGAGAGGGATCAAGTTTGCAGTCATATGCAATGCAATCTAAAAGTTAATAAAGTTACATGATAACGTTGGTTAATTCAATTACTTCGACTGTAAATAATACAACCTAACATGAACTAAATAGAAAGATGTAATTTGCGACCTAGAGTCGCTACAACATTACTCTGGAAAATTTTCCAGAACATCCCATGCACGATTGAATTGTTCCGCACAAAAACAAAGACGTCAGAGTGCGATGAAATGAAAAATAAAAGCTACACATAACACAAACACAGAGTAAAGAATTTTTAAACTATTTTTAAGAATTTGTTGAGTTCAGTAAACAACAGTGTTATTATTTTCAGTCAAGCAGTTTGGAGCTCCATTGTTGTGATGGAACACCGTACGTCCTGACTAGCTTTTCAAAGCTATATTGCACACAACCAAATACCGGCACACTTATCAAATTGCAACGCACTGGAAAAATACTGCCTTAGTCCTGTAGTTGGAAGAGTTTGCCTGTTCTAGTCATCATGAAACCGTTTCATCTCTGACATTTGGAGGATTGCTGTGACTAGCACCGCACGAACAAGCTACACGGATCTGACAGAGCGCGAGAACTGAGGCACCCACACCTCCTCGTACGAACACCAAAACCTTACTGACGAAGTCGCAGCAACATCGTGCTCAGTGAGAGTGAATGGCAAGCAGAAAGAGAGGCGAGAGGGAGAGAGAGCGGTAGGATGAGATAGCAATAGAGAGAGAGCGGGAGGATGAGATGGCAATAGAGAGAGCGGGAGGAAATGTACAAGAGTGTAGATGAAAAGAGTGAGTTTGAACTCGAGAGTGAGGCTTCCGAGACGTTTTAAAATTAGACCGAGCGCGAGCACTTGAGGGTACAGTGCGTGCGCATTTTATTTGAGTCCCTCTTGGCCACGCTAGAAAAAATGCGCGCGTCTTCTTGACCATCAGTTGCTAGGCTGCAATGACTCCTACAGAAAAATTATCTCCACAGAAAATTGTGTACTAAGCACTGGGTTGGTTACACATGTTCTAAGAAATCATTAGAAACACATTATCTTTCAAGATAATTATAGCACCTTATGCACCGATGCCAGACTGCACTGACAAGAAAAATAGAAAGATATATTATAGTTAAAAGCAGCCATTAGCATGAGTGGGAGTTGCCGAGAGTGAAAGTGGCAAAGCGCTTGAGGTGCCAAGAAAGTAAGTGTGTGAAGGCACTCACGGTGACGCTGCGAGACGAGCAGGTCGACGGGTAGGTCTGCTAAAGATTAAACAACGGAAATGACATTCTCGGGTCTTTTCAATAAGGGATTCTATTAAATATTTTCAATTAAATACAATAAAAACTTTTTGGAAAACCCCATTCCATAAAACATGGGCTGTCATTTACATGTGCATAGGGCCACCGAAGAATATTACATACGTCTTTTCAAGGAGATATTTCTCCAAAATTTTTGTAATTAAATAAAAAAATTTTCGTTGAGTGAGTCATTCTATAAAACCTAATTTTTCACTCAGATATAGTATTATGCTCGTAATGTACTTCAGTTTGTATACATGGTATGCTTCTGTTGAAGCATCCTTCATAGAAGCCTGCACAGCAGTACCACGTTAGTTAGACTCATTGTTTGAACGCCGTCCTGCGCAATTTCAGAATTTAATTTGTAGTTTTTTCGTCATTTTATATTTTATAACTTCATTGGGATGATGATCACGTACAGCAAAGCACATGCTTTTGCTTAAACAAATGAAAGCAGCCTGCTTGACACTTGAAATCATTTCAAGTTGCGTTAAAGAGGAGCAATCGTACAATGTGCGTGTTGTAGTGCTGAAACCCTTGTTAAGGAACCTTTCCAAACATGACATGAATGATCCCACGTGCATGCGATCTACTGAGTGTCTACTCGATTTGCTCATTATAATTGCAAGAAATTTATGCACCAAGCGTCTGACACAAACTCATGAATCACAGAAATAATACAAGAACACTAGAGCTTTAAACTTCTCTTTCAGAAGAGTTAAAAGACCAAACATCCTTACAAGTAACCAAAATTCCCAGGCAAAGAGACAATATCATAACTGAGTGAAACGCTTATCCCGAGCATTACTGTATGAACACTGAAGCAACTCTACTCTGGATGCCAGCCCGCCTCAGCTCTCTCATTTCGGGCGTCCAAAGTTTTGTGCGGCGAGCGATTGCTGTAATACCAACTGGAGCAGAAGGTCTCCCTGCATTGTCTCTTCTTTTTGATAATGAAGAAGAGCATGCAATGGGAATTTTAAACTCGGGGCTTCTTTTCGCATGATGATAATCAAGGACTTCCAGTAGTAGAGATGTCGCGGACAACTCAATTTCGTGCAAACGTCAGCTACTGCATGCGGTGGAGATCAAAATGCAATAATGTCAGGGACCGAATTTCATCGCCGTAGAGTGGACTACAGCATAGAACAAACGAGAAATGTCCATTACAAAAGAGACTTCACCGTACAATTGAGAGGAAGACTTTACAGTACAAGGAAAAGAGCAAGAGAAGTGCTACTTCCAGGAGAGAAGAGAAGAAAAAATTCCGAGTCTGAAAAAGAAGAAACTTCAGAGACTGAAGAGAGGTAAGGCTTCGGGGACTGCAGAGAGGAGAGACTTTCAGGAGAGAGGGGTGAGACTTGCAAGACTGCAGAGAGGAGAGAATTTCAGGACAGAGGGATTGCAGAGAGGAGAGACTTTCAGGACAGAGGGACGAGACTTGCAAGATTGCAGAGAGGAGAGACTTTCAGGACAGAGAGTTGAGGTGAGACTTCGAAGACTGCAGAGAGGAGAGACTTCCGAGACTGGAGAAAGGAAAAATTTGAGAAATTAATATGACAGAGACTTTAAATGGAGACAAGGAAAGAACCTCTAGATAGTGGGGACTTTCAGAAGAGAAAGTAAGTTAAACTCGATGCTAGCACAAAAGAGGCCGAATACTTTCAATGTAAGAGGGGCGAGAGGCTTCTAGTGCAGAAGAGAAAAGAGACTTCTAGTACAGACCAATGGAAAGACTTTCAATACTGAGAAAAAATAAAATTTCAGCACAGACGAACGGTAAAACTTCCAGGGCAGCATGGAGAGGAGACGAGAGAGGAAAGATATAGTAGCCATCAAGTAAAGAATGAGGGGACTAGCAGTACAGAATATAGAGGGGCATTCTGCAATAAGGTATTCAGTAAACTAAACAGGGGATCCTTTCAAGGAAGAGCAGGTATGTAGAGCAGAATAAGATTGAAGCTTACAGAAAAGAATAAAGGGGGTTACTTCCATTAGAGAAGAGAAGGTATAAGACAAAGTACGAACGTATGGAGAGAATATAGAGAGGAAAGACAAGAGACTTTAAGTACAGAGAACAGGGAACACTGGTCTTTGTCTCTAGTTTTAGACAGGTCAGACTGGTCTGAAAGAATGAATGTTAGTAATCTAATATAGACTAGGCCAAATTCAGGCTTGCGGAACAGAATAGAGGAAAGACTTGCACAACAGACTAGAAAGGAATTTCCAGTAAAGAAGAGATGCGAGATTTCAGAAAGAAAGAAGAGTCAAGAGTTCCAAGAAGTAGGATAAACGGATTCAGTATGGCGAGAATTTTGATTTCTCAGAGTCGAAAACCACAGTTTCATTACTACTAAGAGAATAAAGTAGTGCAAATTATTACAAATTTTATTTGGGAACAAAGAAGTAAATCACGCGCATGTAGCGCGGTAATTTTGTTAGCCCGCGAGATGGAAAGATTGTGAACGGCTTCGAGAGATAATGCATCTGCTGGAGTGGCCACGTGAGAAGGAACACTTCGGCTGCCTCGCCATCAGTCAGAGTTACGTGGAGGCGCAAGATCGGGGACTTGGTTCCGAGATGAGCCCAAAATCACGACAAATGATCTCAGCGGAAATAAGGTACGGAATGAACAAACGTAGCCAGGCAAGCGAATACAGGCGGAGAAGACGGTACTTCCGCTACTTCGGGGAAGCATTTGGGTGAGGCTTTAGTAAAAGAAAGAGAATACGTTTGATATTTTGTATAAACACTCGTACAGACAGCTAGCATTAATACAGTGGGCGATTAATTTATACGATTCAGTGGTAAGCTTGTTAAGTATTTCAGTCGAGGTTTCCTGGACGGATGGTGGGTTGAAAAATAATCAGAGAGGCTGAAAAAGACGGAGGTCCTGCGTAGGTCGGAGGAGATACTCAATTTTTCTATTTTCAACAGGACTATACATACATGCCGTACATTTTATAACGAGTATACAGGTCGTGAACCAATATACATGAAACAACTGTTTTCCTAACACTTTTTCATGCTTTTGAGAAATCGTGATAAGTCAAGAAAAAAATTTAGGTAGGCGCTTCCGGAAATATTAAATGATATTATGCAATAATTTTAATATTCATCATAGGTACAAGATCATTGCAGCGTGCAAGGGATAATAATAAAATATTCACTATTATAAACGCCGAAGGTAAGAAGCCTAATCATTATAATAATAATAATAATAACAACAAACGGCTTAACGTAGCTCAGTGGTAAAGCCTACGGCGATAGTTGATATATAGATGAGAAGTATGGAAAATATAGCACAAATATAGATAATCATCTCTAGAATACGATCACATGAATAATAATAAGTTCGGTACGAAATTAGCTCAGAATTTCGGTAGAAGAAATTTTATACTAAATTAGCTCAAGGATAGAGAACAGACGAACGGACGCTGCGTGCTGGGCCGAGGACGCTACGCGGTCTTCTGACGAGGGACGGTCGAAGCCGCCCTCGCAGCGTCCGAGGGCGGCACGAGACGCGAGTGTTGCATCAGATCTGCGCCGGGTATTGCATCATGCCACACGCAGCATGATGGCCTACATCGCAATATACAGAGTACATATAGTAGACTCCTGCGTCTCGAAATAATTTTCTCGAAATGAACCGGGACAGGCGAAACGAGACGAGAAAATTCCGGGAAAAAAATAACGGGACAGAGGGTAAAATTTGTCCCGGAATAAACGTATGAACCGAGACAAGACTTCTGTCCCGGACTTTAAAACTTGTGTCCCGGTAAATTATGAACCGGGACGAGACAGATTTGAAACGAGACATAACGAGACGAGACGAGATTCGTCTTAATTATTTAAGAAAAAAAAAGTTTTCGATTACGATACGAATCATTTCGAAAACATGGGTAGACAATCTAGTATTAGATTATCTCTGCTTTTAGTAAAATTTCGTTCTACGCCTCCAGGAAATCTTCACAATTGCGCAGTTTCCTGAATTGTTATCAAACACTTGGGCTTGTTTAACGTTATTTAGAAAGGATACACGTGGATATTTCGAGCTCTTTCTCGAAGATCAAACTATTATATTTTTCCAACTTAAATTTTGTTGTATTTTAAAATGTTGTTGATATTTCTTTCCAAACTTTTTGTTGAAGGAGATTGCTTAAGGCAAGATCGACGAATCTGATTCTGTGATTGAGCTGGAGGCAAATCAAAGTCTGTCCAGTCAGCCGATGTCACCAGCTACAGCTAGTATGGCCTCCTCCAAACCATCATTTGCCTGTCAAGATTAAGTACCATATTAAACCACAACATGTATTCGTAGCAAAAATCATTTCAATTGCCGAGCTCCAATCAGAATAGTGAAAGGATACGTCTCAAGTTATTATATACACGCAGAGGTGGGCAGTAGCGCGCTACATGTAGCGGCCGCTACTATAGCGGCCACTACATTTTCAGTAGCGATAGCGGTAGCGGCGCTACATTTAAGCAATTGTAGCGATAGCGGTAGCGCCCGCTACATATATAAGTAGCGATACGAGGTTTTGCCGCTACAGCGCTACCGCTACATTTATAGATAAAGTTTTTAGATTTTACTTAATAGTAAGTATTAAATACTATTTAAAGACCTGCATGATACATACATAATATAAATTACAGAATAAAACTGTACGAAAGATTTCGGTGTAATGTTGTCAACCTCAGCCTGTTACTAGTGTCAACATGTTAGTTGTTACCAGAGATGGGCAGTAGCGCGCTACGTGTAGCGGCCGCTACATTTTCGGTAGCGGTAGCGGCGCTACATTTAAGCAATTGTACCGGTAGCGGTAGCGCCCGCTACATTTAGAGCATGTAGCGGTAGCGGCCGCTACATTTCAAAGTAGCGCTGCCCAGCTCTGTATAAATGTATGATGGTAAGCCAAAGTTTACACCACATCAATAATTGATTCGTCTCGTTAAAATGGCTACAAATTCCGGGAAATTTTAAGGTACATATTTTAACCGGGATGTCTCGTCTCGTCTCGGTATCGTCCCGGAATTCCTACGGAGGGCTGAAAATTGTCCCGGTTTTCATTGCGAACAGGGACAGAGCCTGTTGTCTCGTCTCGGATAAAAAAATACCAAACGCAGGAGTCTAACAAATAGTCCTGTTATATTCTTGTAACTATTGCAACTTCTCAACGCTGATTGTCATCGTGAAGAATCATATCTCCGGTCACGAAAGACCTGCACACTTTGTTCAAGTTCTCGACAATTTAACCTCTCTACCTCGCCTTGGCTCACCTTTTTAACCTCCGTACCGCGCCCACACATCCCTTGCCAATATACTACCAGTACTATCGTTGCCGTGCATACTACAGAGTTCAAAATTTGGCAATAAATGGCGTTGATATTTCAATGCGAGAAGTGATCGTTTAATAGAAGTGAGTGATCAATTCCCATTCCTTCCCTTTTTAAACGAAAAATATTTTAATGGATTAAAGGAGACATTTTTATAAATAAAAGTAGACATGTGCAAGCTGAAAAATTGAGGGACAAAAGGAAACATTTTAATGAAGAAACGTTGATATTTTGATGGTGAAAATGGACATTTTATGAAGAAAATTAGATACTTTGATGCAAAAAGTAGGCGTTTGGATGAAGATAAATGAGTCTGTTGATGGAACGTTGATTTGTGGATAGAAAAAAGTATATTAGTTGATGTAGGGAAGAAGATATATATAGAAAACTTGATTTTGACCGAAGATAATTGGAACTTTTTATAGAGATAAGTAGATATATTGATGGAGGGAAAGTGATCAGTTGAAAGCAGGAAGCAAAAAGAGTGAAGAAAAATAAAACTTCTGGAGAAAAAGAGTAAACTTTTTGACTGGTTGAAGCACGGTTCGTAATAGACTGAAATAAATCGTCCAGGGAAAATAAATAAATCATATGATAGGAAGAAGCAAAAAAACGTGATGGACTTCAATAAAGCTTGAAGTTGAAAATAGTGAATTATTTGATGGAAGAATGACAGTTAGTGATGAAACGAGGCAAAAAACACATTCTTCACAACTGCCACAAATTACCTCAGAAGGAAGCGCAGTGGTGGAAGGCGAATACCGGCCTGAAGGAGAGCTGCAGGACGGAGCTCTGTTCCTTCCATCAGGGGTGGAAGCAAGAGGCCCTCCTCCGGTGCTGTTGACGTGGAGTCTTCCACCAGGGGAATGCCCGCTCGACTGGAGGTGATGGTGGATGAGTTGCGTGGTGGGCGTGGCGGGGGCACTGGATAATATTCCTCCTCCACCGTTCGCTGCAAGACCGCTGAACATTCCATCCTCTTGTTTAATTCCAGTCTCTTCCACCGACATCATAGTCGCGCCTCCACTACCTCCGACACCTGTTCCACCCGCGCCGCTCCCGCCACCCATTATGCGCATCTGCAAACAAGAACCAATGAGAAAACCAAGCAAAATTTATTCATCATTAAAAAATTTGTCGTGAATTATACTTAAAAACTTGTAAAGATTTTTTTAAACGGCGAAAAATCTATTTGAACTACTTACACCACTGAGGTGCAACTAGAACCACCTACACCATTAACGAACAGGGTACAGCCAGCACAACACTGCCTTCACCAGTTAAGTATAGCGTACAGCCATCACCACGCCACATACACCATCCATTAAAGTACAGCGTATAGCCAGAATGCTGTACCTGCAGCGCTAATGAAGACCGTAGACTCAGCAACAATCCCCATGCCTGTACCCTCAGCGAACAGCAGGCATCCCCTCACACCGTGTCTTCACCAACAACAAGCAGCCTACAGCCAGCACGAACTACAACATTAGGGTACAGGGTAGTGCATGCATCACACTCTGAATCTGCAGCACTATTCAATACTGTACAATTCAGTAAAACTGATAACTGTTAACCGAGAGCGCTACTTAATTAACGTGGAAGCTCAGCAGTCAGGAGATCGCCAGGGCCAACTTAATTCTTATACGAGCAGTAAGCAGGGTCAGCCGTCCAGTTGAATGAACTCTACCGAGCCATTCGCCACGTTGTACTTAATTCCGTGAGAGATAATGGCGTCGAGTTAAATGACCTTCATATGCAGTCATACGCCCAAGTTGTACGAAGTCAAATCTCCACAATCGTTGGATAAGAATGCGGCAACACAGAAATCTTACAAACCAAGACTCACGGGACAAAAAAGTGTGGGTCAGAAAAGAGCTGAACTCAGTTATGAATCACCTCTGACTTCGGCATTGAGTTAAGCTGATATCGTCAGTACGCGCCAATTTACGGCGTTTCTTGCGCACTATGAGCATTAAGGTGCCTGTACACAGGGATAGTACTAGCCGCTAGTTCATCCGGCGCATGAACTGTCCACGCTACTAGCCTCGTGTATAGGGGTTCAGCCGCTTCAGAGGCATGCGCCGGCAAGTGCCCGAGATGCGGCCGAGCGGGACAACGATGTGTTGATATCTTGGCTGGAGAAGTGGCTAGTAGCGCTGATGCAGCCATGGTGAGAGCATCTGTGCCGCTCTTGCGAAGTATCTTGGGTCAAGTGAATCATGGCTTGTTTGAACGATAATGTTTCTAAGAAGAAACAAACTAAGTGGATTCAAGACGATATTCAATTTTTTTTTAAATATTCCAAAGATATGCAAAAGTATAATGTTTTCCATGATGGTTACTCCAACAAAATGAAGGGAGAAACGAGTATTTTGAAACGGAAAGAAGACCTTATTAGTCAGGGTTTAGTTGTTCCCGACGCTGCATTTTCAAGGGCTAGAATAAAAAGTATAAAAACGACGTTCAGAATCGAGTTGTTGAAGGTGATCCACTAACCATCTTCGCAGACCTCACTCGACGGCTTCTAATGACGCACTGGCGGGCGCGAAAGAGAAGATAGCGTCACCTTCTACTCTCCACGTGTGTACCGGCTTACTAGCCGGATAGTCACCAAGCGAGCAACACTTGCCAGATCTGCAGCCGCCTGCAGATCTGGCCGCCTGCACTATCCCCGTGTACAAGCACCTTTAGGGTTGTCCGATATTTTTTTTGGACAAATTTCGCAATTTATTTTTTTTTCAGCAGCGTTGGCAGGCTAAAATTCATGATGGCGGTACTTCACTTTTTATTTTAAAACGTGCGAAAAAAAAAACAATATGTGATTGCGACACCGGAACCTACAAATATAGGTACTAGTATATATTAAGTTATAGGCCTTTTTTGTCCGCTGACTTTGCCTTTTTTCGACCATCTTGCTTCCAGCATTTCATTGCCGACAAACAGGCAGTTTCAGCTCACCGATTTATGATGAACGGAAATTGCCGGAATACATCTAAACCGACAGCAGCATTACAAATTCGTCAACCACCGGCAGGGGCTGAGTCCACCAATCCTCCTAACTGCCGGCAGCAGCGTTGGCACAAATCGTAGCGTAAAAAATTTCTTGGAAAACAAAAAGCGACAAATTCGTGCCTCATCAAACTTAATACATTATAATGTCTTATAACATTATTACGTATACCTTACAGTCTCTCTGGAACATATTAATACGATTATTCACCAGCATTTCAGCCCAAACAAACTTCAATTTAGATATTATCATAGGTAGATCAATTTCAATCGACGATCGAATGCGGCTCAGACGAAAACGGTTGATCCAACTCCTTGTGCATATTTTTGTGCTATTAAATTAGTTAAATAATATTTAGGCGTTACATCAAGTCAGGTATCTAACAGTGCTGACTCAAAAAACTGTATGGTTGTGCTACCGTTTTCGATTTGCGGCCTTACGGAGCTCTTATCTTCAACTTCTATTGTCGTTTCAATAATGACTTGGCACGCGTAGGCATAATTGGCATGCATTGTACAACACGTCTTCCGTGAATTTCTGAGACATATTTTCAGCAATATCCTCGTAAATTTTTTGTTAATAATTCCTCAATAAAACACGCAGAATGTATCGACCCGGCAGGCAAAATACGTTGAAACGTTCATTACGAGTTCGGCGAATTCAACATCGAATCGACGTCGAACAGTAACCAATAGAGGGTGAGACACGAGACGGCCATAATTACGTCAATTTTCGATTGTCGGATGTTAATAAAATTTTCAATCTCAGGTACTACAGTAGAACCTCGGTTAACGAAGGCATCGGTTAATTACCGATGTTTTCCTGAAGGGTGATTCCTCCTCCAAGCAATAGTGCCATGATTTTCCTTCTTTTCGGTTTCCAT
Organism: Hyalella azteca; assembly: GCF_000764305.2. Taxonomy (NCBI): domain Eukaryota; kingdom Metazoa; phylum Arthropoda; class Malacostraca; order Amphipoda; family Hyalellidae; genus Hyalella; species Hyalella azteca. The sequence goes on along the minus strand of NW_025939286.1, from coordinate 105,697 downwards.
GTTCATTTAGCTCCATTTATAACTGTTCTCATATAATAAATATCCCTATATAGCCAGTATCTTTTATATACAGGTACCAAGTCAAGAAGGGCTGGGCAATAATTATTTCTATTTAAGTTGTTTCTTTTGAGTAAATTATTTCGGTCAACGAACGTTTCAGCGTCAACCTTTCTGGAACGGATTATTGCCGTTAACCGAGGTCCTACTGTAGTTGAAAATTTAGCCAAATACAGGTAGTTGGGATACATGTACAACAAAATTTAAACGTTAAACTAGTGTCATCACACCACGTTAGATTATTTATACTCGTCATCTCGTCCAATTCCCACTTCGTTCCAAGTCAATTCTTCCACCAACTGAATTTAACTTCGATTTCGACGTTCATAAGCTGCCTCAACATTGCAACGTTTCCACCTCAATGTTGTATTTCGACTTCAAAAAGCACGTATCAGCTTGACCTGTATTAGCAAAATAGTTTAAGAAGAAATAGGAAAATAGTTAATCATGCTGATGCTATTCCAGGTAGTGCGCGAACGCATATGGGCTATAAATGATTCACATTTTCCTTAAACAACGAATTAATAAGAAAAATTACATAGAATGCAGCTTATTAACGGCTAATATTAGTTATTAGTTAGCAGGATATAAGCATGTACCTGGTCCTTACCTCGCGACTGCACTAGACCTACAAGTGGTATTAACGGACGAAAAGGTCGTGAAACTATTAGAAATTTTACTGATTCATGTTCCATTTAATTAAAATTAGGTTCCTTTTTACTGTAACGGAGACAATAAAGATTAAGTTAGATTAAGTGTCGATTTCGAGAGAAATTTTGAAGCATTAAAGGCTCAACTTTTGACTGGCTTATGTGATACGGAGGTGACTTAAATGGTGTTCTAGGCTGCTGTATTGCCCGCAGTGACTAGAGTGCAATTCGCTTCCTATCATCTTTTTGAATTAATGCATGCTATGGGCCCTTTATCAAGTTGATGCATGCCACGTTACTATTTGGTTTGACCCAACTCTTAAGACGTCTCTGACGCATTAATTAAACTTGGCAGTATTGCCGGCTTTCGAGCCTATCAACTTTACGCCCTGTGGCGCTTTAACCCTATTAACTTAATCACGTTGGGTCTACCAAGTCATCTATTAATATACTAACCTATGCACTCAATTGCACTTGCAAACACCTACCTCTAAACGGCTTTCAAGCCACTTCTAAATTTACCCCAGCGGTAATAAATTAGAAGGTTAGTCTCGAAATATTTAAACTTGATTTTGTATAAATTGCTCAATATATCTTGATCCTCATAATGATAAATTGCATACGATATAATAGCACTTGCTGATCAATCTAATCTTGGTTTGTAACTGTCAATTTACAGTATAACCTCCTCCTCCGGTGTATTCTCATACGTCGCATCTCTTTTGCCGTGTGTTTCGTGCCTCCAGTGCAGCCAGTGCGACATTATTTCTGCTGTACGCGTTATTTCATTTGAGGTTAGATTGGGAATATGTGTTCACTGTCAAGTTTTGTACCGCTAAATTGGAATTACTGAGCATAATTGATAAACTCTTTCTCAAGTTCCGGCATTTATTTAGCAAAGTCTCTTTTTCTACTTTCAGTTCCCTAAACTGCATCCAGTGCAGTTCCGTTATTCTACTTCGCTGGAGCCGAAGTTTACCTTCTAAAATTTCAATAAAATTCTTAGCCGTTATGCTTGTATGAATTCCTTACAAAAAGCTGATTTAAAAAGGAAACAAAAATAGATAGAAAATTTTTACGCATGAACAGGATAAAGATAACTCGGTATTTAATTACTGCGTTACTTCTGTAAAGAACAGTGTAGATAGATGCCATAAATAAAATTATATACAAGAAGAATAAAAGTAGGGCCAAATTACTCATAATTGACTAAGTAAGCAAATTTCACCGCGACCGAGTGTAATACGGCGTCGCACAGAGTTAAAAGTTGAGGGTTCGATCCCTGGTACGGTACAAGTTTATTTCGGCAGAAAGTTGAAAGTAAGTCTACACATATATGGTGTTCAATAGCATCGGCATCTAGCTTCTACTGTAGCTACTAGTAATAAAAATGCTCAAAAATGTGAAAGAGATGATAATAAATCCGGTTTAATATCAACGCAAGTTTCATTTAGGACATCAATTAAAGTCTCAAAAATAACGCTATCAATGCGATTTAACTGCAATAATTTCTCGATTGGAACAATGTGGCACGATCGGGTTACATCATTTCAATGTTTTTTAACTTCTTTTAAAATACGTAGCAATAATGACGAGTTGCTTTTACTTTTAGAGCGTTTTCTCATTTATGGAGAAAATACGCTTTTGTGCTCGCCATGTCCGTCCGTCCGTCCGTGACTTCACGTTTTCGTCGACGAGAAAATGCGCTCTGTCACTCACTGCATTGAGTACCGAGTTATATTTTGTTATATTCACCTCAACCCTTGTTGGGCATGGAGGTTGTTTAACGTCGATTCCATTAGAGAATGTCTGCTGTTGAACTATAACAAGTCCGGTGGTATTGAAAGCACATGATAAATGTCTACCCTCTGCCGAGGGTTGCACTATGAGCAAACATTTCAACCACAGCCTTAATATACTTAGATCTTTACGTTTCTCATACGATAGGAATCCAGGTCACTGATTTTGAAACAAGTTTATGTGGAGGGAAAGCCACTCGTTTATGTATGTTTTTGGTTTTATTCAAATATTTTAGACAAAAATGTAAGACAACGTACGATCTGTGACTACTTGTAAACATTAAAAACGATTGAAAAAACGTTTGTGTGTCAAACTTGGTAATGTTCCCTCTCAATTACTACCTACACAATGGTTGTAATGATCTGGGAAGTACCATCAATCAGAAACAAAATGGATAAAACCCAGTCAAAAAAATAAACACATTAGAGGCCGCTCGCCGCCAGCGCTTACTTAGCACCGTGGCACCGGTCATTGTTGCGTTTTCCTGGGAGCTCGGCGTGTCGCCGTACGACGCCGTTCGGCAGTGTCATATCGGAGGCCGAGCTGTACACTGTACAGTGTAGCAGCCATGCCGGCCCATATATGTATTGAAAGTGCATTGTCGACGAAGAATTTTGCAATCCTGACAATGCCGACACAAATCAGCGTCAAAGTTTGCGGTAAATCTTAAACAATAATCATTTAGTTCACAGAATATATAAACAATTAATTCAATTTTTTGAAAGGAGAAAATAATCAATTACACGTTTGAAAATTGACACCCTCTTAAACCAATAACCCAACAGGCGGAAATTTAATAAACCTACAATCTACAACATCGATTTTTTTCACAACAATACAAATGCATTTGTTGCGTTCATCGAAATCTGAGACAGAGTTACATTACATGCACCAGCAACAAATGCATACACCATGTAGAAGAACATACACAGAATAGAGATACATGGACGTTCTTCGTCAATTCAGAAGAAACGTGGTATGAACATGAGCAGCAAATCTCCAGTCATTAGGTGGCCGCTCATATACCTGGTTAGGTTTCAATTGAATCACGACTTACTCCGACGCTGATGGTTGGGACTCACGACCTGCGTCTCGTCGTGACCAAAGCCAAGAAGGGTGCAGGCCCGCGGGACCCAATGCCGAGAGATACCACGCATAAAATGGACTCGATGAACCCACGTATTTTAATGTAGCACTCACTTACTGCTTCTGTGCTCCAAGTCATTGCCGGTAAAGAGTATCGCGTAATGTTGGGAAATGGGCGAAGTAGAATAAATTACCATCCGTTGGCTCTGTTAGTGAATTGTTGTCTGAAGATGCTGCATTCGCTGGAAAAGAGCACGTGAAATGAAACCCAAATGACTTGTAGTTCGAGAATTGCCACGTATGACTTGTGCTTGTTTTACTTATTCAACTTTGGAGTGTGCAATTTGATTTTAAGGCACGTAATACAAAACTGTTATTGATGAAGGTTTTGGTAACCTAAATTTTGGCAATAATAACTTAGCCGTCTCTAGAATTTTTCTAATACAGTTATGAATAAATAGGGAGCATCTAATGTCAGTAACTAAAACTCATTGGATCATGGTCGTTCAGGAAGATTATTCTTTGGAATTTTATGTTGCAAATCAAAAGCTATTAATGAAACAGAGCCTCTATTTCAAACCAAAATACCCATTCTGCAAGTCGTAACTAGAAGAGATGAGAATGTGAGTAGTAGTGACCAGAACCAATTGAAAGAATTCGTCAGTTTATGACCAAAGGCAGACTTGTCAGGCGACCAGTTCAAACCATCCAATGTAGAAGAAAATTGACAAACCTGTTCAGGGGGCGTCTGCCAGTTGATAAACGAGACTTCGCTGCTCGAGGAAACATCACCCATAAGCACCGCATCCATTCTGGGACCATGCTGGGTATAGAGAACATCTCCTGATGATGTCCTTGACTTATGAGAGCTCATGGGGTGAGAATAACTATTAACTTCGAAGGTATCTTTTACCATTGAATCTGCAGCATCAAGTCGGAGAGAAGACGAATCCATGGAGTCGTTTCTGAGATCGTCGTCGGGAAGCCCATCCTTGAACGCGTGGAGGCCCGATGGACCATTGGTCGAGTGAGGAGTAGCGCCACCAACGGCAGTGAGTGAAGACGAAAATTCCGGACTGTCCGAAGTAAATCGTAAATAAAGAGCATCTTCGTGGTCCAGCATTTCATAAGAGTTGGTTTGGTTTGGCTCGATAACATCGTGGTCCATTTTGGTGAAATCCAGAGAATTAGAATAATGGCGTTCGGAATTTAAGTCGCCGTTGATGCGTGGGTTCTTCTTTCGTATGCGGTCGCTGGTTATCTCATTAGGGTTGACAGCATGGGTATAGCTAAGATCATCGTTTTCTAGTTTGGTGAAGCGTCGCGTTGAAGGCACATCGTCGTGCTCCATTCGTGAACAAAAATTCGGAGGGCCCTCGTCGAGTGACCTGGCATGGCAACCGCCTGACTCCCCTCCCCCGTACTTGCCGAAGGCGATGGGAGCCGAGGCGTTGAAGCTGAAGGTATCCACCAAAGATCGGGGAAGGCTTGAAGGCTCATGAATTGACCGCTGGTGCGGCCCTGAGGGGTCTGCTGAAGGTAGTACTTCGCGGGCAAGGATTTCTCTACACAGGGCTTCCATTCTGCATGCACATTTATACGCGATATTTACTCACAGGCAAATTGTAGATCGCATCACGAGTCTTTTTTTTGTGTGCACTAAAAATTCAATCCGATTCCATCACTAATCTATTAACACGACTGTTGAGAAAGATCACGTCAAAATAATCATCAGATAAATAAGTTACTATAACAAGTTGATTTCAAAGTAAGATTCAACATATAGTAACTTTTTACAAACAATTGAAAGAGAAACTGAGGAGGAAGAAGTGAATTTGCAGATCCGGTTTAAAAAGTTCATTTGTGTCCAGAATATGGCCCAAATAGCTTAGATTTATGAATTTTTACTACCGTTCTAATCATTTAAGATATCACGAATGATCAAAAGTCTAATTGACACTCGCGAATATCCTTACGAGTAGTGTCATATTTAAAAACAAAACACGTGTCAAGTTCAAGTATCCGGAATTTAAGGTAAGCTTGAATCCTCGAACCGTTCCTAATTTTGTCTCCCCAAATTACAAAACATAAGCACTTTTAATACCAAAAAATAGATTATAATGGACTTAATATTTATAATGAAATTTGTAGAACTAATGAAATCGAGCAACACGAAGCAAAAACAAGAATAATAATGTTCTGTAATCAAAAACGTTCGCAAGCATCGGTTTATGGTGTGCATATTTTGCATAGGCGGCCTTTACAGAGAAATTTCAGGGCCGGAGAGGAAAAAACATGCCATGAACGACTGAGCTATGCAGAGAAAGCACAACTAGAGTGCAAGTACAGGCGACACGATAGTCTGGCCGTGACTTTCGTTACACTGAGGCTTCGTGTGTGCGTGTATAGATCAACCGAAGCGTGTTATGCACCAAGAGTGCGTATAGTGCGTGTGCAGCGTCAGGACGCATTTGGAGCATCAAGGCATTCAGCGTTGGTGACACCATGAGAGGGCTCATCTAGTTATGCTCATCATAATACTAAGGGTTTCAGACTGTTACGCTGTTACTAAGCGTGTGTATCTTATTTTGCTGATAATATGTGGGTTGCATCTAGTTAAGCTAGTACTGAGCTTGTGTACCTCGATAGGCTTCCTCTTCCTTGCGTGTGTGCGTCTTGTTACGCTTAGACAAATTCGTTTCGCGAGATGAAATTGTATCATGATGATTATTCCCAGAATATTCAACAGCACGTTTCATCGAGACCCTAGAACATCGCAGACTGTAGCACCACCGATTTAGTCTATTGTACTGCCTGGTACATCGCAACGAGCTGCGCGACACAGCTTCTTCTGCGTCAGCAGACAGCAGGGAACTCAGCGTGTCCTGAACGGCGAAGATATCAGGAGCGTAAGGCGCTACTTGGGCAACAACAGAAGGCACCTCGCCTTCCTCTACACTATAAAGTTCACCTAATCGATCCAGTGGGAAGATAACCTCACCAGGTGCTTCAGCAACGCACCTGCACATTATGAACTATTTTTGCTTACAGCCTTACGGCAACCTTCTTTGAAACCGATGCAACTTCCCATGAATTTATTGAATGTATTTTTTTAAACATCCAGGCGATGTTGATCCGTCTTACTGTCACTGATGAGACGGCGACAACAATTGTGATGTCATGCAGCCGTAGAAATAAAAGCCCTTGCTACTAACAGTAAGACTTCGAGTAAAAAAAGTTTTCGAGGAGGAATAACATTTTTTCGTGTGAAGCTTAATTCGATAGATTCAGATACTAGATACACTCCAACTTAAATCTGAACTCTAAAATTAAATTTCACCTTTCCACAGCGTATCGACAAAAAAAAATCAACCAACGGGTGGCGGCAATGGACCCTAAACCACCTCAGTCGAGTAGGCTATTCTCCTCGACTATTCTATAGACGGCGAAGAGTAAATAAGACAAGCAACGGTAAATAGGTGCAGCAACCTACTTAGGCTCAAGAGCTGGTCCCCAAGTAACACGAATTCCGAGCATAACGTGTAGCTTTGGCTTTGACTTTCAGCTGTCCTGAACTTGACCTCTATTCGACCGATGCTTTCTCTATCGACCGAGAGGTTCAACCAGCGCGCGGATGTGTTCCAGCACAGCGCCACGTACACACACACTCGCACACACAACCTAACAAACCGGTTGGTAGGTGGTCGGTCGCCTCCGGCTCGGAGAAAGAATCCCTTGCTTCCGCGTTGCACGCTATGCAGCGCTGACCTTATCACGCTTGCCAACACAACCTTCTATCTGTTCTTCAAAAAGAAAGCTCAAGTAAGAGTTTCGCGAGACATGCTCACACAGCGCCCATATGCCGCAAGGAAAAAACTCTACGAGGTATTTCTTCGATTCAACCACTTTCTTTTTTTCGAAACTGCCCTGGAATAGCATGGTAAGCTCTACACAATGATGTATACCTTTTGGTAAGAATGCAATGCCCTTCACCTTCTTAAAAATCAATCAACTAAGGTATGTGACTCAGCCTAAAACTGTAATCGCATTTGTGAAACATCGAAAGATCCTAGCCAAACTGGAAGTCGATGTTCAGCTCCTGAAAGTTACAAGCAAGCAAAGATAGCAACAAGTAATCGGTATCAGATTATGATTATTTTCAATGAAGAAATATCTTTAATAATTATTTAGCCCCAGCATGCAACCATTACTTGAATTAATTCAATGCGGAAGAGTATATGCTGTTTATTTTACTGGACGGAATAGTTGGATAGTCTCATTCGATTAATTAAATTCAATTCCATTTGCAAATTCAATTCTGCGTATATTGTTACGCCATTAGCAAATAACAATAGTGCCATGTCAGCGGTGGTAGTCAGGCTTAAAACGGAACATGCATTGCAGATAGTTTTAGGAATCCAAATAAATTTCCGTATATATATAGGCGCGGAACCTTTACCTTATCAACGATCATATGAAGGGAAACTGATGAATGCAAGGGGACCCTCGTCATCTACGAGGCGAGACATGAGTCAGAGAAAGCTCAGCCTGCCTCACCGTTAATTGCTCAACGTCCTCTAGCCAATAATAGGGCGGTGATGTAAAAGCCTTCCTTCCAAACTGAAAGTCGAAAATAAGTGCGTTGCACAGTAGGCCATGAGTGTGCAAAAATGGATCTTAAGTTTTCTCAGCGATGAAAGTGGCACGCGAGCGAAAGTTTCTGGGCGGAACAGCTAGTTACACAAGCAAGACGTGGATCAATTTTGGGTGTCCGGCTGTGCGTGGGTAACACCTAATTCAAATACTTTCCCGTGTCGTGTTCAACAAAAATTAGTGGACGTAATTTTAGCGCTGTTCCCAACTAAACATACTCGAAGCTTTTAAAATTTGAACAGCAGAAAAGTTTATAGTTCCAAAAAATGCACGTGATTTAAATAAAGATCTTTGTGTTAATCAAGCTTAGAGGAGAACAGGAGTAGAGGTGGCAAAAACGAGCAATACTTCCGTTTACTTTATCGCCTTAACTTGTTAAAGAATGAGATCTGCTCTGAAGATTTGCCCGGAATAAATTTAGGGCGCAACAATCATAAATACTACTGCCGAACGGTGGTAATGTGGATTCCAGACTCGCAATGAGTGAAACATCGCCGGAAGTCGTTGGACACGGACAGCTCAGGCGTTCATGGCCCATCTGATCGTGTATCCTCAACAAGTTTACATTTCCTCAGGTACGCACTTGGAATGAATCCGAATTAAAAGCGAAACTAAAACGATTCTCTTTTTTTGTTTGTAGCATTTAACATGCATTTAATTCCTTGCTACTACGAAACAACCGCTTCAATTACAAACGAGAATAATCAATTAGTTATCTAACATTATAGCTTACGGATAACTGTTCAAATTTTTTTCCCGTTACACCTACGAGCGGCCATGTACTCATTAAGATAATGAATGATAGGTGTACACTCGGTATTAATTGGAACCCGTGACAGCTAGGAAACGTACCTCATGACCTCTACAACACCGGATTCACACTATATGAACGCATTCGAAGACGCCAGGCCAGGCGTCTACGAATCAGGAAGTTCAACTCGCGCAGCTCCGGTAGGTTAGCTGCCGAGTCTAAATCTCTGTCTACCGACGTTAGCTCTATTTACACGGCCCCTGAAAACGAATCGCATAGGCGTTGGCGTTGGTTAATACGAGTGTTGCTCGCGAGTCGAAACTGAAGTTATTGAAGTTTGTGTGCTTGGTATGATAACATATTTTTTCAGCGAGCAAGCAATAAGTGACAATTGCGAGTACCAAATCCCATTTCAGGCTCATTATTTGGTTCATCGAAAACATTTAGATTTTGCCAAAAAATAAATGAGAAATATTTTTCAACCATCAAAATAAAACTTGAAGGCAGGTTTGTTATTAATGGTGTAATGACAGTGGGCGCATTGTTACATCACCGGCAGTGCCAATACAGTATCGCCGACGGCATCTAGAATGCATACCAGGCAGCATCACGTAAATCCAGTAGCAACAAGATTTCATTGCAGCATCAACCATACAGAAGCCACATCACAGCAGCACCAAGACTTCATCCTATATAGCAGACATAGAGCGACCACATCACCCGCAGCTGGCAGCGTTCTAGCAACACCTGTGTCGAGCAAATAGCGAGCGCTCTGGTCGATATCGCAGCGTGTCCTCCTCAAAGTCAAAGTCATGGCGTTCTCTTAACAATTATTCGGACTATCGTGGAGCGCGAGCGGCTGCCATGCATGTGTGTCTCGGGGCTAACTTTCCACGCCATGTACGCAGTGTATAGAGGGCAGCGGATTATTAGGTAGCGTTGCTGTAGGGCACCCAAGGGAAAAGGAGAGGATTCTTTCTCGGCTCAGCTGCATTGCTGCACTTGGTACACAGCTCAAAGTCAAGGGAAAGTTCTAAGGGATAACGTGTCACTTTGGTATGTTTGGATAGAACGAACTTACACAAAGAGAAAATCTAAGTGGTATAATACTGCTCCAGGATCGGTCTTTAAACACTCTGCGCATCGAAATCCCTTTCTAGGTGCACATATGAAAGAACCATGTCATGTTTACTTGCCACGTATCATATGTGGGACCACATTAAAATGAATGTAGAATAGGCATCACGATAATTAACGAATTGAAACACAATAATCTATGTAATTTACAATTACATGAAAATACAGACCATTCTAATATAGAGACTTTTAAATCACCAAAATAATGCGAGTTCGTAATGCGTGTAGCAAAGATTCACCGAGTACACGAATCATTCATCGATCGTCACCGTATTGGTTTTTAAGCAATCCTACAGACACTATTTCTTGAATTAAGCAGATCTTTAATTAACCAAATTACTAACTGAAGATACAAAGGCACGAACTGCTTAGCAACAATCAGGCGAGAGTTCAGGAAGAGACAATGAGAGAAAATTGATCACGCCACGTTGGATGAGGAACCCGTAGATATAGTGATACATTGGTCGAGCAAACAAATTATACTGCTAATTTGAAAAAGCCTACTATTGAGAATCATCCAAGTAGATACTTCATGCACAGAGTTGTGACTAACGAGCCATAGCGTAGTGACCACTAACCAATTGCAAAAAAACGCGCCTATATGCGGCAGCAGTGGCACTACTACGTTGTCTGTCTCACTACCAACTAGCAACAGAGCTTAGTTGGGCGCAAAAGTTGAAAGCGTGGCAATAGTGAGGAACTTGGGCTACAGGAACAAAACCATCAGTAATAGACAGAGCATCAACAAAGCGCATGCGTTTCATGTTTTGCCATTGACTGAACTGATTCAACCAAGAAGAACGCATGCGAAAGAAACACGCAGGTTCGGAGCGCGGAAGTTGCTGGGGTGGAGAAAACAAACTCCTCAGGCATGGACGCCAGCAGAGCGTCGACATTGCAAGCTGCGATGCAGGCTTCTTAACATCAAGAAAAAATACAAAAAAAAGGGCAAGCGACCGACAGACACCTTTTTGAGAGATCGTCAGCGGGTAGGAAGGCAGCCAGTTTGTTAAAATTATGTTAAATAGAAAAAGATAGAAACACTGCGTCACTGTCACATTCTGATACCCGATAGCAATAGCTTCTTTTTTGGTAGAGGTGTTGAAAGGGGCTTATGAATTCGTTACTATGAATTTAACCTGAGTCACGCGAACGCATTACGCTGTGAAAAGTTTGTAAGACATGGAAAAACAGGCAAGACATGGAAAAGCAGGCAAGACATGAAAAAGCAGGCAAGACGTGAAAAAGCAGGCAAGACGTGAAAAAGCAGGCAAGACATAAAAAAGCAGGCAAGACATGAAAAAGTAGGCAAATAAACTTTATCAGGGATGTCAGCATTTTGCATAGAAGACATTTTACAGAGTTAAAAGCTACAAACATAATCTTGTTTCTTATAGTGGTTTCTTATGAACCAAGACTTTGAGGTACAAGGTCATGACACTGTAAATGAAATTAGAGGAAATCTTGAGTACGTGAACAGTGTCAAATTTTTTCTGCAACCAACATGCATGTGACTGAAAAATGGAGGTAATCTTCACATTTTACGCACGCAACTGAATTGAAAACTAAATAATTTGAAAGAACTAGTAGCTATCATCGTGAATAACACCCAATTATTCTTAAGGTTTATGTGCGGCCGGCACCTACACATCATCGTTCAAGTCTCAATGCCACTTTTTCACCATCAGAAGTGCACCTCGTCATAATGCCGGTACGCGGTACCTACGTACAATATTTACCTAACCGTCAATGATGTTTCCGATTGTTTAGCCACAGTCAACGAACATCTATACTTCAAAATAACAGATGAAAAAAAACATATTGCACTAAAACCATGAAAGCTGCATTCAAAGTGTCAGTGACGCCAGCAGTAGCATGGATGTGCACAGGTCCGTTCGCGAGTGCGGTCAATTTCGAACTGTCGGAACGTGTGCTTGGTGATTCTTCCCCATCCAGGCCCTCCACCCCACTGAATGTCCCCCACACCTGAGGAAGAACAGGATGCCACTCGGCCCCAAACTACCGAGGGGCTCCACTGCTGCACAACCAACACTGGTGCATACGGGCCCCACTGATGCAAATTTTAATTGGACTAAGCAATTCTCTAACTTGTCGACGAAATAGACCAATAGATAAGACTGTCGATGGTGTGTTCGGACAGAATGAGAAGTGATTTTATAGCTGCACTTGAGGAGAGGGTAGGTAATTCGGTAAAAGAACGAATTTACTATTAAGCTACTCTGAAAACGTAATGAAACTTGACAAAAAGAGACTGCAGCTTATGACCTTAAAAGATAACTTGTTCAAAGACGAATTAGAAACCATTTGTTTCACAATTACGAGATGGAAGTACATTAAAAACCTAACAAGTCAGCTGCAAAGAAAGTCGTGCAACAATCTAGAAAAAATTACTCAAGACGTAACTATTAAGACATATACATATGTCAAAAGTCGTATAAATACATTGAACGAAATAATTATTTCGTTAATATTGATATTAAAATAGATAAATAGTGCAATTCAGGGAGATGCAGCATCAAGAGAACGAACGCCAGTTATCGTAAAAAGCAATGATGAGCCAACTCATCCGTGGTCTTGACACGATACCATGCTCAGATCTTTCGGTGTATCTACTGCCCTTTCAGTGTATTTGCCTGCTTATTAGAGGACACTTGCCGGGACAGTATGAACATCATGGGCAAAAGACCTTCAGGAAGTAGATAGTAGCAAATAAAGTTTAATAAAAAATTAAATGGCCATCAATTAAACTTTTCCTCAAATTATTACCCACACTAATTGATTTCTAAAATAATTTAATGGTCATACTAATTTTAGCAGCTAGATTGAACATAACAAAAGATTATTTAAAAATATGGAATAATCGCAGTTCAACTAAATTTTGACACGCAACGCACAACACAGCACAAGGTGATACTGATGATATATGTGAAACAATTACCGTACTAGCGTAACTTGTCACTTCCTACGGTATACGATGTTGGAACAATAATAATCTGTATCGGGCAACAGCGTCGTTGGCGGCTCAGTAATGTGGACAACAGATTAGGGCGGAACACAATGCTAAGATCGTGCGTATTAAACAGCAGTATAGAAATACATCGAATATTTTGTCTATCAGCAACGAGTGGTCACTAGAGAGAATCCGACACAGGCATGACAATAACGCTTTGACACACAATGCACGCGAGAATTTAGATTTTAGAATGAGGCGCGCTTTACTTAGCTCACGATAATCGGTATCTAGTACCTAGAGTCACTTCAAGCTAGATTGATGAGTAAAATTTCTGTCATGGAACAGATTATCAACTAAATTCCCAACTGTAAAGAAATAAATGCGCCCTTAACATAGGTAGAAGCCATAAACAGTCGTAATAATCATTCTGAAAGGAAATTGCAGCTAATTAGGAGGTTAAGTAACAATTTTGGTTCCAAACACTACCGATTTATACCAAGTACACTCAAATTTCTATATATACTATCCAATTTACAAGGAGTTGTCTCAGCTGTCAGCATTGACCGTCAACGCTACATTACCACTGACGTATAATGTATATGTCTTTAAGAGTAAGAAATGCACAAAATTCAACAAGTTATTATGGCACGCTTAAAGCTGGAACGAGCAGCAGCACCAATGAATAGATGAATATTGACTCGCATCCTCGTTACCTAATGGGAGAAGCTTTAGCATCCTGGTCTTGCATTTCTAGCTCGGTAGGAGGATGAGTTGGCAAAAATAAATGACTGCTTAGCTTAGACCAAGGTGCAGTCTGATCTCGGCTTCATGTCGAAGGATACTGTACGTCAATCAAAGAAATAAAAATTAAAACTGAATGAGCATTCAAAAGAGTTCTTCATATTTTTCATTTAAGACGATGTCCGCTCAGGAGAACGAATCAGATAGCAAGTGACTAGAAATAGTAGTGGCTCAGAAATCTTGATTATATGTCGACAAAGATATAAATAATACAATTAAAAAATACAGAATTAATAAAGTGAATACACTAAACATTTTTTCCTCTACTAAATTTGTAGGGTAGAATATATTAATTATGGATTGAGGTATTCCAAACGAACAGAGAATTCATTTCATACTTTTTGTAACTGGCTAGCGACGCACTGCTAGAAACAGTGTAGCCTGTCGTCTGAAGAGAAAGAACTATTCTCAGAAGTCTCCAATGTCTCGGCTTCACGGTTAGCCTCTTTCTGGCGCCATTCCTGCAATGGACTTGACCCTGAAAACCTCAAATGAGGAAATACCATCAAAGAAGTTGCCAGCGGCAACTCACCGCCGACTTGATAAGGAGTTATCAAACTAAATCATAAGGAGAAGGCGCAGCGCAGAGATCCTGGCTCTTAATATAATAACAACCTTCCTGTTGAAACTAAGCAACTCGTCGGGTGAAGAATCAAGTCCCGTTACTCCTGACTACAATAACATGCTTTAATAGCGACGAATTATAGCGAGAGGAAGCAACTGCGCGAAGAGCTTTTTGGGAGATTGATTTTAATACCTCATTTCAATGTGCAATTCACATCACACTCATAATTACTCTTTCTATACGTACTATAATAAGTACGCAAGACTCATTTGAACCTCACTGACTAATATTTTTGCTGGCCTAATAAACTAAAGCGGTGTCTTGTCGTTGCAGGCCTTCGACATCATAACGCCAATTGAAATATCTTTATGTAAACTTTCTTCGAAAGCTGACAAAACTAATCTCAGTTAACAAATTCAAAAGATAGTACTGAAAATTACAAACAAATAATTATCCAAAATCGGATTCTTTCAGGTATAAGGTACCATTTAAAGGTTTCTTTCGTCAGGTAGGTATAAGGTTTAAAAACAATAAGACACTAGACTTAGCAGTCAACCGTTACTTTCAAAGGTGACGTAGTCAAAATTCCGCTGGCATTAGTCAACGCACCTTCCCGTAGGTAGGTTACTCACTACACAGGTTTCCAGTCCTCTGCGTTTCAATTCGAGGAAACCGGACTGCGCTTGGTGGCCCGATAACGCTTCCTAGCAGACGGCGCAGAGTCGTCGGAAAGACTGCAATTGAAGCCGCCCTCTCAATTCTTCGTAGGCGAATAAACCAGATCTGGGGTATACGAACTGAAGGTAAGTTCCAACAACCGAGCGGTAGAAAACCCCCCATCTGCGACTGTTCCCTGTAAGGCTGTATTAGACTAAGAAACGGTCTAGCAGTTGCTAACTTGAGGGACTCTAAACTCTAAAGCCTGGATCGAACGTTCATCAAACATACGAAAAACCCTTGAAAGGGAATAGTATCGATGGGTAAAGTTCAAGAATGTAAATGCCACAAATTTCGTCTCAATTAAAGTCAGGCAACTTTTTCCAACGAGAATTTTCTGCAAGACAATCAGGTAATCTTGGCGTTGCTCAGGTTAGATGGTTAGAAATTCAATTTATGATATCATTTCTGCTATCGTAATAATTCATCGGCTAAAGTATTACCGATTAATGAATGACTCCAGGTGTAACTCATAATCACTGTTTGACCTCCGTTTAAAATTGTACGGAAATTAGATCTAACAAAAATTTGTAAAAAATATCATTTTAATTAATTAGAAAAGGTACACATTATAATTTCTTGATATCATTTTCATTTTTTGAGGTCTCGCGATTCAAACACTAAAAACACAGTAACGTGGATAAGCTATTGATTAGCTCTTCAATTAATACCTTCAGTGCCAAATTTCAATCACGTAAACACACACATTTTCTACAATGTGTTACCAAGTGTTGTTCTAAAGTACGTCTTGTGTTTTTCAATAATGAACTGGAGGGCAATTATGAAATTCACATCACGAACCTCACCATCCTCGCCGTTAAAACTTCTTGCAGACGACAAACTAGCCGTAAAGCATTTTTTTCAAATTTGCTATTTGATCACAGTAAACAAAATATTAATAAATTAAAATTGTACTAAGGTTCATTACACATCGAGTCGTGTGTTGCCGTAGTTTGAGTTCTTATTTTTTTAATACGAAAACGATTCTCTAAATTTGACTAGCGATGTCGATTCAACAATTATAAACATAGCAACAATTTCACAGGTGATGCATTGTACTGAAGAGTAATAAATTGACTAACAGAATATCATTGTTCATTGATGACCTAGCATTCACGCATTCATGCGGCGAGGACGGCACTTGTTGCTATTGTTTGCTTGTCGTGCTACGGTTTCGTTTGTTCCAAGAGATGGATGAGGTATACCATCTGAACATTGCCTCAAGAAATGAACTCCGGCATCTAATAGTACACATATCGCTGCAAATTTGCATGCAATGCAAACCTGCGAACTTGTAATTCGAATTCCGATCACTGAAGCCTCTTAAGAATTGACTTCCAAGTTCCTGCCTCGCTTCTCACTTAGTAATGGAGGGTTAGGTCACATCGGATCCCACCGAAGGGCGCTCATTATTTGGCCAAGAAGCCCCAGCAGAATTTGTCGAGCGTCGCTTCAGATGATCAGGAGGGGTGAAATTTTTTAATAACTTCCTCCCGATATTTTAATACATTTAGATTAAGAATCAATATCGATTATCAGTCGACCCCGTATGGAGCCAAACGGCTCCTCATTTAGAGACCAATTTATGATATGCACCAATTGCACCATTCTCAACCTCCGAGCTAAAAAGAAACCAGTGATGCTGAATCGCCCTATTCATCAATTCAAGTCTTTTCTTAAGTCTGTTGTACAACAAATAATTGATACACTTATTTGTAATCTTTTCGAGCGTTTGTAGCACAAGTTACAAAGAGTTAATGCTACACGATCGTTAACAATAACACGAATTAACTAGTAAATAATGGCGTCAACAGCTAGCGCCGCCAAAGCCCCGGACGAATGAGAATTTACAAGACAAATCAGTATCGTGTCGAGGGTTTAATGTGCGGACGTGAACATCTGATAAAAGATAGAAAAAACGACGTTCGCCTCGCCAGTCTGCATGGGAGACCACATCCGCTTCCCCGTGACTACTGTACCTGCAAGAGCGACTTTAGTTCGCCATTTACAGGGATTTTGAACACGCTTCTTCATAGTTCTAAGATTGCTAATGCACTCTCCAAGGCAGGAAGAAAGCTCTTGGAGTAAAATGAGGTTTGTTATATCATTAAGCTTCACATAATTATACAACAGCCCACATTTTAATAACTCTGTTTTCAGTATAATAATAAAAGATCAGAAGTTCATGAAAGGCTTCCTATGGTAATAAAGATTAATCCCTCCATGAACAGTACATTTGGCAATAATGAATCTCGTTAAATAATATGGCTCCGAGGATTAAACTGAAAAAACTCAATCACAACTTGCCAGCACAATCGAAGCAGCTTTGTAATTGTTATGTGGTTATCGAACCCTGCAAATCATAGGTCTGATTGCTTACGAGCAGCGAGTTAGGTGTAGTATATCTGCGGCATGGGAACTCGTATTCGTATATCATAAGTTCAGAAACGGTATGTAAATAATAATAATTTTTCAATAAAAAATACTGCTGCTGAGTTAACTATGGAACATTTCTTTATTAATTTTTTTGCGTAATGAAAGCTTTATATAGAATTGGACTTATAATGAAATAAGCATTGTCAATACAATACGGCAACCAAGAGATCAAAGCAGATAACAAGCGCCGACTGTTCGACTACGTCCAACGGCTTGGTCGTCGCCGTCGATGCGAGCGAGTCCTGTGTCGCTTGCACCTAAAGCCGCAACCTATGAGCCCACCCAACAGTCCAACACGATGCTTGTACTTAAGAAATATTCCTATCTTACGCTGGAAAATTTTTTTGTCTCCAAGTTTCCTGGCCCTGAGTCAACTTTAATCGAGTTTATGAAAAACACCCGAACACTCATCATCTTGCACAAAACGATCACTACAAATACTAAATAAAAAGGAAATGAAATCAATAACTTACTCTTGATTAGAAAAAACAGCCATTGCTCACGTACCAGTCTCAACAAAAAATATCAGTTTTTGCATATTCTTCAGAAGAATTACTTGAAGTTTAACAGGATACGCACAAAAAAAAAGTAATCAAAATAATCTGATCCAGTCCACCTACGTTAGCAGACTGGCCATTCACCCACAACCAGTTAAGACAGCTCAAAATTCATGCTTTAGTTCACAGGAAAACATGTTGTTCGTCCAGCATCATTGCATCTGCACCACTGTGGTGAGTTAACGAATTAATGTCAAAAGTTGATACCGAGAATGTAAAAACTTACACATTTTTAAAATAACTTTATTTGTATTATGTTGCATTGATAACATATAATCACTCGATGGAGGGTTTCTTGAATCCATCTTTTAAAAGTTTGGTTTGATAATTACATTATGACAAAGTGTACAGCAAAGAAAGCATTCATGACAATCCAGTTCCCTGTCAGCTATTCCCTAGTTGGCAACTTAGGTGCATTGAGGGGAAACACTTTACAGCACTAAAAACAAATTGAAAGTTCAACATAATAACAAGCTTGTTCGTATTCAACTCCGGCGCGGTATTTAAATTAAATACAATTTCCTTAACGAGCGAACAATTAGAAATGTTCGAAATATATAATGATTCTAATAAATGACCATCGTAGACGATTCATGTGGCGATGCGTGGCAACAGTGCAAGTGATTCAATGCCAAGGTTAGGCGTCCCCCCAGGCAAGCAGGTTTGCCGAAGCAACGAAGCTTGACCGCAGCCTTTTAACTTGGATTATTATGACAGTGATGACCACCATTCTCTAACGCGCGGATTTAAATAGTTTTCATTTTATTTTTAGATCAATCTTCTACAAGCTAATGAAAAATTAAAATGGCAAGCTCAATCAGGGCCGTGACTGATCGTAATTATGCAGTAGTGAGTGTACATCCGGTCAGCAAGAAGAAACACAGTCACAATCAATATACTTACTCTCCCTTCTTCGAGAATATCCTTTAAGTTTAAGCCATTTTTTAATTTATTAGAAAAGTTTCATAAAATAAAACTTTCACGTACTTAACATCGCACATGGAAAAGTGCAACCAACATCGCAAATAAAATGGAAAAGAGTAATTTTTGTACAATAATTTGAAGTTGCCACTATGACTATATCATATGTGGAACATTCCAGCTAAACATCCCCTTCACTCGTATATGCAGGGGTTGGACAAAATAAGGGAATTGCCTAACATTTTAATATCTTAATTTTTGAAGAAGTTTATAAACAGTGAAAACATGACCTATGTTTTAAATTTTATTGTTATTGTTGCTGCTAATTAATATTTATCTTTGCACAAATATTTTCAGTAAATTTTTGAGTCTATAAGCTAACCTATAAATAGTAAACCTCTCTGACTTTCAAAGAGGCCAAATTGTTGGTGCTCGTATGGCCGGTGCTAGTTTGATAGAAACATCCCGAATGCTTGACGTTTCTAAGGTGCTATCTCAAACGTAATGACTGCTTTTGAAAGAGAAGGAAAAACGTTATCAACAGAGCACAGGTCTGGCCGAAAGTCGAAGTTGTCTGAGAGAGACCGTCGGTACATAGTTCGAATTATGAGGGACAATCAAATGACCACGGCTGTTAATATTACAGCAGACCTCAATGGACGCCTACAGAACCCAGTTTCCATAAAGACTGTCAGCCGAAAGCTGCACTGATCTGATTCTACGGAAGAGCTGCAATAAGAAAACATCTGATTTCATATACAAATGCTTCAAAGCGTTAAGAATAGAGTAAAAACCTCCATAATTGGTCCTTCGAGCAGTCGAAAAATGTGATTTTCTCTGACGAATCATCGTTTACCTTATATCTAACCGTTGGCCCAGTTTACGTTGGTAGATAGCCAAGAAAGTCATTTAATCCCGATTCCCGACTGCCTCCCCCCAACCGTACAACATGGCGGACGATCTGCGATGATCTGGGGTGCTGTTATGTGAAAATTCTGCGGACCAACGATTTTTATTCATACAAGAATCAACAGCCGGGACTATTTAGGAATTTTAGAGGACCAATTTCAAGGAATGTATCAAGTACTATTTCCGGAGGGGAACGCTAAATCCATATTTCAAGATGATAATTAATGCCCCGATCCATACAGCTGGAATTGTTAAAAAATTGCATGAGGATCATTCTAATGAAGTTGAGCATATCATTTGGCCACCACAATCACCAGACCTAAATATTATCAAGCATTCATGGTTGATTTTAGAGATGCAAATCAGAAGTCGATTCCAGGCGCCATGGTCTTTGAAAGAGCTGGATGGAGTTGTAACTAAGGAATGGGTTAAAATAACTTTGGAAATGATTCACAATTTGTATGAATCAATACCTCGGAGAATTAAGGTTGTAATTGTGGCAAAAGGTGGACCTACACCATACTAAAGTATATTTTGTGAATTTCTCAGGCTTTTCCCTTATTTTGTACCTCTGTATTAACATGAGAGCAATTTTTTGACAGAAGCATAGAAATAGAAATGCTGCGTCAATTGAAATTACAAAATATATTCCAATTAATATAGTTTTATACACATTACCTATATACCAAAAAATAGTGCAGCTATTCTAATAGTTGCGTCAAGTAATTACCAAATACACAATAGTTAAAAGATAGGTAATTGGGCAAACGCTAATTCCTTGTTACGTCGAATGGTTAGTTATAGGATGGATATTAAGCTAAAATTGTTGCAATGCGGAATAGTTTCTATGACCATCAGGCTGGTAATCAATTTAGAGTGTAAATAAAATTAACATTATTAAATTATATAATTTTCAACTTTTTACAGCAAGGTTTTGAAACTCTTAATTTCGTCTTGCCAGATAAATCTTACTGAAATCGATTTACATTATACACATTGTCTGTTTCCTACTTTCTGACGGTTTCTTAAATCTTACTGAAATCGATTTACATAGTTATTATTATACACATTGTCTGTTTCCTACTTTCAGACGGTTTCTATCTGGTTCCTTATGAAACTTTTAGCTGACGTCTCTGTTGCTTAATTGAAGAAGGCTTGCTTACAAGTCTAACTCAGCTAGGCCTCGGGGACTAAGTTAGGTTTGGTAATCCCGTCTCACCACGCCCAACGTCGGGAGAGTTCTTATCAGTATTTGCTTGGTCGTATGATTTAGGCCCCATTTAAGCATTAAACATATTAAATAATTAGGATACATTTACCAGTCCTGAGGCATAATTAAAATATATGTCAATAATATTGTTGAAGACATCTCAGTAAAAAAATGTTATTTGAGAATTTTTGCATCGGATGACAAATGCCAACCAGGGGGTTAATTGACGAGTTCCAACAATTTTTTTATATATTAGCGCATTTTTTCGAGTTCCTTTAGAATTTAGATCATAATTCTCAGAGCAGTCCATGCATATATCGAAGGGCCATTGATTTATCCAAGCGATAGGTTCAGGCAGTTTAGACTCAAATCTACTCGACTATTATTCCGATCATGTCTGTAAAAATCCTAACTCCTTGAAGTTGAACGAGACAACGACCTAAGAAAGCTAGACTCCTGTTCAGAAAAAAAAAATTATTTTTTTTTACGTAGGTTCCATTGTTTTTTGAAGGCATGAAATGTTTAACAGGTGAAGATAATTCTTCAAAAAGCAGTTGGAAGATTTTTTCACACAAATAAAGTTGTCAAGCAGCAAAAGCATGACGCCCTATGAGATCGAGTCACGTGGCTCGAAATTTGATGAATGCACTAGTACAATATCTGTTTTTTTGTTTAAATATTTCAGTTACAGAACCGTCGGTGAATAGTTCTTATGATTTCACAAGAATAACCGTCAATGACCGTAAGTGGCCATTCAGCAGATACACTTACCTCGTCGCTTGTCACTAAAACCGTATCCGTACTGCTGTTCAGAACTACAATTTGTAGGGATCGATAACCACATGATGACAAAAAGCAGTTTGACCGCGCTAGAAGGACGAGGTTAATTTTTGTTTCTGAAATAGAACGTTTATAATGAAGGCCGGTGACTTGAATATACTGTGGCGACGTTATTGGCTGTTGGCATTGACGGTAGACTAGCTACGCCTAAAGACCGACTAACAACAAAAAACGCATTCACACGCTAACTTGCAATAATTGAATAAATGAACATACATCCATTTCGCTCATTTCTTATTAAATTTTCACTCTTCATTGCAATGAGGTGAGCATAAGTAACACAAATTTAAGGTGCTGGAAGCCTGGAAAGTACAAAACATAGAAGGATGAAGCACAGAACTACCTTCACGTAGCTCTTGTTCGTTCAATAGCCCAACATGGTTTACCCGCTCACATTTCATTGCCGGCTTGTTGGCTAAATTTAACATAATTACATGTTCGTTTTGACATCATTTCGAACATCAAATCCATTTAAACTGTGGTTAAAACACATATTTTATAGACGATTAAGCGTCTTTAGTCCCTCTACAATTCTTTACGAGCACAATTTACAGTAAAGGACCTCGTAATTTTAATGGATTAGCCTAATTTAGAAACATGCACACGACATAGACTCATAGAGCAATACTGGAGCAGTGAGCCACGATGGGTTTCTCCAAAGAGTGTTGGCAGTCATGGAGTGAGTCCTCGATCTTGAGGATTGAGGTCACGGGTACAGTTAGCCTATATTCCTCAAGTGCTGAATCAAGGTCCGAAAAAACGACAAGAAACTGATGGTGATGGTTGAGAATTCGAATAGGTAGCCTACGAAAATCCCATGAATTAAAAAAAAAAACATTAATAAAGGTTTTATCGAGGTGTTAAAAGCTCACGAAAAATTATACCTACTAAGTTGTATTGTAAACTTCAACATGTAAAGTTGACAGGATTGTGATCATTCAGTCGTCCTTTAATTAAAAAAGGTAGTAAATACATTCTTTCCAGCAAACTTTTCTAGGTACCTAAATTATACAATGATTAATCTTGAAGTCATTAGTTGGAACGACAAAAGCACTTAAACTTCGACTAAAAGGAGCCAAGTATCATCTAAAGCCGTCATTGCAGGCGTAACCTTGAAACCTATCAACAAAACACCTCGTTCCTACCCTTTACACAACCTGACACAGGTAAGGAAGATACTTACAATGCTTCCAATTTATCGAACCGACACATTTAACTTACCAAACTGTCAGTCCAGTTGCTCATTTTTTAAAAATGAGTTTATTTAAAACATTTCTTATCCGCCAGATAACGCATAGTGTAGATCAAACACTGCAAACAATACCAGTCTCACTCGAGTCGGCCCAGTCAGCTGCAAGTTGCAACCGACGAAATCACATGCAAGGCCTTGGTAACCCTGGGCCTCACGGCCGTGGTTCTAGTACGGATACATGAAATTGGGTGCATAACCCATTGCTTAGAATTTTTTACATATTTTACTTATGAATCTCTAGCTATTATTCATATCCTAGAAAATTTTAAAGAATACATAAAGCCAAATTCATCATGAAAACCACAATATGATGTTAAAGAAATATCTAGTACGGAACGGTGTTACGTAGTACGTTTGTACTTGAGTGTCAATCCGAGAACAGGTTGAGTCCTTCTACGTACTTGCAGGACCGGCTCCAGAGGGCTCCACCTGCTTTGTGACCTACGAGCCGATTATGCCTCGCAAGGGTACATTTTAAATTGGAACATTAGCGAATTTTGAAGCAAAATTCTCTTTCTAGATAAACGGAAAGTTTTACTCTATAAAATCCAATGACTCTAATTTGAGTGAAAATTGCGTTGACACCAGCACTAATAAAAATTTCATTTTACAAGAGCATTGTATAGTACCAACCTCTTGCCTACAAATTTCGAATAAAAAACTTTGTTTAGAATAAAATCGTTACATAATGCGATAATATTGATACCAGCTCTATATATATATAGGTAATTTATGAAACTTTCGTGTGGAAAACTTAAACTTTCTCTCATAAGTAAGTTCAATTAATTGGGTATGACTAAATAAATTTAAATTATACAACTCAGATAAACCTAATTATTAAGTTTTTCTAATTCTAGGTTCTAGCTTTCCCGAAATGAGAATTAAATCTAATTATATATTATTTTTGGCACTTATACATACCAGATAACAAATCCATCATGGAATTGTTATCTAAAAATTCAGTGTCAAGCTAAATACAAAAAAATATAACTCAGTACTCACTGCAGTGAGTGACAGAGAGCGCATTTTCTCGTCGACGAAAACGTGAAGTCACGGACGGACAGACAGACGGATGGACATATAACTCAGTACTCACTGCAGTGAGTGACAGAGAGCGCATTTTCTCGTCGACGAAAACGTGAAGTCACGGACGGACAGACAGACGGACGGACATGGCTAGCACAATAGTGCATTTTTCCATAAATGAGAAAATGCGCTAAAAACTCCAATATTCTTTTTAATTCAAATATTTCTAACATCTCGGAAAAATAGGAAGTAACAATCTGAACGCAATTTGTCTACGGAAGATTTAGCTATGATTTACAAAAGAAATAAAGATAAGAATTTATGCGTGAAATTATACCAAATAACGAAGGCAAAAAAACGAAGATCATACAAAAATAATGACGTTATATTATGTTCATTGTGAGCTCGGATCCCTTTTAGTTACTTCCTTATTCTTGCATTCCATCATTACTTCGATTCATTGATCTCTTCACCACTCACAATCTACACCTACCTATATATACTTATACATGAGCCTATGCATGCTTCGTCTTCGGAAAAGCAGCCGCGAAACAATTCACTGGTACGTGCTACAGAACATAACTAAATAGTTTTCATCTCGCTGGGACAAATGGCAAAAAAAAATATTGCAGCAAAAAAGTTCCTCTGGATAAGTAACACGACTCACGAGTTGGGCATCCGAAGCTTGCCAGATGACGTCTTGTTTCACACATCGCTGGTCACTAGCTCAGGTCAACGTCCAAAAATGCTGTCTTGAACCTGCAACTGAAATCTGATATCCCTGCCATCAAATATCCATGCCATGCCATCAAAAATAGTCATGAGTTTGTAACTCCGGCCATGTACGGTTTTTCTAAGCTATACCAAATAATCACTGACGGGAAATCAGCCCTTATGTATGCTTAGGCTGCTACGTGTGCTTAAGAAAGTTTTTATTTCAAGGCTCTAACTCATTGATTCTACATTCCTGTTGCCAAGAACCTGAAAAAATATTCAACGCTAATACTCGACAATACTCTTGAGGAAACACAGAGCGTTCATATGTTCAGTGCGCATTATATAGATTGATGGATGCTGTCGTAGAATATTTTTCTATATGATGCTACACCAATCAACTCTTCTTACAATTATCTGTACAACCTCCGAAACAGGGATGAAATCATACGTTAAACGGTTTACGATCTATTAGAATTTCCTCTCGGCAGGGAGAAACAATCTAAAAATCGTACATTAATCAATCAGCAAGAGAAGCGGTCATGTATCATGCAGTTTATATTTATTGTATTCACATTCCAAATTCCCGAACAACGCCCCTTTGCGGGCAGAATTCATAGAAATTTGTCGAAAAAACGTGCTGACTGAACGCTAATAGAACAAAAATTTCCCATCGATAGAAACTGTGAGGAAATTTAACCTTCCAATGAAATGAGAGTTATCTTAGAACAGTACAGCACAGTACAGAATAGTACAGTGAAATACAGTACAGTATAGTACACTATAGCATAGTAGTATAGTATATTATAGTACTGTATAGTATTAGTATACTGTTCATTCCCTCCCTCCACAGTTCAATTATCATAACAATTTTATTGTAGGCACCAAGTGCAGAGAAGCGACATTACCGGGCAACTACGTCATCGGAAAAAATTCAGGGACACTTTGTTTAATATCTTTTGTTTCTTTGCAACTATTTTATCATGTGTTTTTGAGTGCCGTTCGTAGGCTATCTGGAGAAATTCTAAGAAATTCGACCCGATATCGTAAGCCCAGGAGCCTATCACCGCCCAGACTACACATAAAGCCAATCACCCTCTATAGTCTCATGCACCTCAAGTTAATCACCCTCCAAGTTTTATATTAGGCCAATCATCCTCCCAGTTACACATTAAGCCAATCACACTTCAGGTTTTACCTTAAACCGATCACCATCTAAGTCTTTTCCTTAAGGCAATCACCGTCAATTTTTACAGAAAGCTTATTAACATCCAGGTTTCACACGAGGCCAATCACCGTCCGGGTTACACATGATGATAATTATGCTCCAGGTTTCATATCATGCCAACAACCCCTCAGGTTTCGCCTCGGGACAATCACCATCTAGTTTCCACACGAAGCTAATCATCCTTCAGGTCTCACCTCATGCCAATTACCCTCCAGGATTCACATCATGCTATACAGGCTCTAGGTTTTGCATCGAGCTAATCACCCTTTAAGTTTCACATCAAGCCAATCACATTTCAGACTCACCATCAACCTAATCATCCTCCAGTTCATCCATACTTGAAACAACTTACAACGGTTGTAAATTTTAGTTGCAGGCAATCCGTAATTGGCCAGGTTTAGTTGCAAAAGCCTGCGTGGTGATTGGCTACGGATTTGCGATGACGTAAGCACTTTTGAGCATCCGGAGATAGAGGACAGTTCGTGGCCTTGAACTTGGAGAAGACATCGCGGACGCTCCGCACAACTGTTCTCTACATTCCGGAGGTGATCGTAACTTTCACGATGGTCGTAAGTTTCACGAAGATCGTAAGTTTTACGATGATCGTAAGTTCAGTGTTACGATCATACGCGTCCCGATGATCGTAAGTTTTAAAAATGATCGTAAGTGTTAAAGTGTTACGGCGAAGTGGAACATAGTTTAAGAGCGTTAAATTGACTATAGTTAGTAATGAAGATCTGATACTGTTTGCTAAGTGAATAGTAGGTTGTATGTTTTTGCATATGTACAGCAACGGTAGAGACAAAATGTGAGCCATGAACAACGCCGTACCCTTAACCTGGGTCGCAATTGAAGAATTTTGCTTTATAAATTAAAACAACTTGCAGAATGAAACTGACGTACCAGTTTATGCGCTAAGTAATGTGTGCAGTGTCACCATGTGTTGCACTAACATGTACTGCACTAACATGTGCTGCACTAACATGTTTTGCACTAAAATGCTCTGCACTGACATGCGCTGCACTAACATGTGCTGCACTAACATGTGCTGCTCTAACATGTGCTGCACTAACATGTGCTGCACTAACATGCGCTGCACTAACATGTGCTGCACTAATATGTGCTGCACTAACATGTGCTGCCCTAACATGTGCTGCACTAACATGCGCTGCCCTAACATGTGCTGCACTAATATGTACTACACTAACATGCGCTGCCCTAACATGTGCTGCACTAACCTAACATGTGCTGCACTAACATGCGCTGCCCTAACATGTGCTGCACTAATATGTACTACACTAACATGCGCTGCCCTAACATGTGCTGCACTAACATGTGCTGCACTAACATGTGCTGCACTAACATGCGCTGCCCTAACATGCGCTGCACTAACATGTGCTGCACTAACATGCGCTGCACTAACATGTGCTGCACCAACATGTGCTGCACCAACATGTGCACCACCATCGTATAACTATACTCAAAGAATGTTACATCATCATGTGCAGAATAAGCATTTGGTGCCTTACGAGTGCTGCATTATAATTTGCTGACCCAATCATGTGCACTAAAATTATGTTTTGAATCACCTTGTTAAGCACAATCATGTGCAGCATCACACTAAAGTTTTTATCATTTATAGCCTCATAATAATCATCATAATGAGAAGCAACACCATTTGTAATATTATCATGTGTGGCAGCATCACATGCCGCATCATGGTGTACTCGTGTGAATCGCCATCATGTGCGACACCATCATTCATGTCATCGCCATGCATATGATGCCATGAGGAGCAACGTGGGGCGAGACTAATATGCATCTGCTCTCATTTGGGCAAACTGATGCATGACTCTATTGCTTGCTTCTTGGTGATAAAAATATGACATGCAGAGACAGACTATCGGGGATTGTGCTCAACTCGAGAAAGTAATCACTGTCTCTCGAACGTCTCATACGTGAAATCAATCCTCCTCTCAGCTACATCGGCAAGGCATTTAATCCTCATCACTTTTATACCCCTCCTCCTTGTGGACTCTCCGTAGATAGAGACGGTAGAGACTATCACAATAGTATCACATGTGTAACTTAAAATACGTATAAATTAAAAACATCGATATTCAATGGTTTTTAAAAACTGCTATCGTGACACCAACATTCGAAATGCTTCAGCCGCCGACTGCCCTGGCTGGGCTAATGTTGCTTAATTAACAACACCATTACACACCAACTAAATTCATCTGGCTTGCAATACCTCTTAAGTAGATCAATCATTTGCGTTAAGTTATTTGTATGTACATGTGTCAATTATTTTACACATTTCTAAAATAATTCCGTATTATCTTAATCACTCTATAATTTGTCGGTAATTAATAACGTTTATTCTTTGTTTGCCTCAGAACTCCTTGGCAACATACGAGACATCGTTTAACGTAGGACGAAACCTTTATCCACGCTTTGATGCAGTTTCATTTCTATTTCATTCTTAAGATTATATTTTGCTGAATCAATTTCAATAAATATTTTGAAACTAACTTGGAACCGCCTACTTGTCTTTTAATACTATTATAAATAGTTGGATAAGTTCCCTTCAAGCATTATATGTGATCTATTCGTCGACTACGATGGCTAGTATATGATTAAAATAACATTCTTTTAATTATAATGTGTTCACAAGACAGCATTAAAAATTTTGAAATATTAACGGAGACAAAAAAGCTTTATCTGTGTTGTAATGATTTCATAACCGGCGTATAACATGAGTGTGACATATTAAGCTGCAGTATATATGTGCCTGGTAATTTTAAACGATGCTGAGACCACGTTTGTTGACATATATTTTTCTCCGCTTTGATTTCAGTACAAATTTAATTTGAAATACAGAATAATCAGGATATTACAGTGTCCTGCTCGTAAAGGTATAAATTAAACTTCTTGTGTTTCGTTATAAAAATTCTGAAATCGACACTGAAGTCAAAAAATGCAACTGTGAAATGGAAGGTTGGCTTTTCTGAACTAGTACAACATCAAGTCGGATTCGCTATAATCGTTTCGAAAATATCTCGGGAAATTAAGTGGTCGATTATATGAGCTTTAATCGAGTTGGTATTTGCCCAAAACAATTAAATTTCACTCTGTGTAAGAAATGTTTTTCTCCTTTCGATCGAACAACTTTTGATGAAAATCCTGATACTCAACTTGAGAATCAATGGCTTATGCGCATGAATTTATCCCGACAACCGACTGATTCTACAATTGATATAACTGATGATGAAATCTGTGAAATGGCCCTGTACCGATCGAATACTGATTAGCTTCCACTCGATGATTATAGCTTGGCGAATTCAGAGTTGGATTCATGAAAAAATTTGATCCGATACATTTTTGCTGCAGCGACTTCTGATGGCGAGAACATTTTAAGGCATTATAATGTTATAATAAATTTACTATGAATGTTTTCCTTTCATAAAATTCATTATTTTCAGTAAAGTCTATCTGTTGGCGCATGACACGATTGATTCACTTCTATAATCGTGCAAAGACACGATTGTCTCAGGAACTTGTCAGATGCCAACTGCATGTGGTCCCTGTGGTCAATGTGAAGCAGTTCCCAATACAATTCTTAAACAAGCATTGTTATGAACGCCAAATTGTTTTAATATTTCTAGGTATTCAACGTATTCTGAGTAGGCAGGTTATTTCAGTTTGGAAAACAGCTAGAAAAACGCTGTCAAAATGAAGAAATATGATTATTTTTTTGTATGTGACGTGAACATTTACAATGTTTACGATCAATATGCATGTATATTTGAAAAAATATAACAGTCGCAAGTTTGAAGGCGAAAACTGTGCTATTAGCTTGTGAATTCAGTCGTTGAATTCACATCAGCAAAATAACAATAAGCAGCAAATGTCGAGGCAGAGACTCGTCTGTATATGATGCATGATGCGTAGACTTTATTCCCACCACTATTTGCTATATTGCTCAATAATATTCAAACGGGGAGCGAGCTAATCGAGCTCACCTTATGGACTGCGTTATTGCATGAATAAATAATATAAACTATCGATTCTATTTCACGGCACCGCCAATTACGTCAACGATAATAATATGGCCGTGCTGCTACAGAAGTGCTACTCGATTTTACTTCTATGATTGAGAAGTGCTCTGAACAAGACGTTAATGCATGGAAATGAGACGCGGACGGGAGGAAATCAATAACAGTTAATCCGTGAGCGCTCGTTGGAGGCTCTGGGCTTATTAAGGTAAAAGCTTAATGTCAGACATGTTCTGATACAAGAGGCATTATGAAGAAGTATTAATTAGCATTAATAAAAGGAATAATTATCATGAGGTATTATTATGAGGTCACATCAGGAGGTTTTATTCTTGGTTTGATCATGGGGCATAATCAAGAGGTATACGAAGTGGTGTAATCAAGAAGCATATGATTAGCTTTTGTAATCAAGAAGCGTGGTGTAATCAAGAAGCGTGGTGTAATCAATTTGTGGTGTAATCAAGAAGCATATGCTTCTTCGTCTTTTAGACGAAGAGGCATAACCAATATATAGGTAGAAACACAAGAGGTTATCTAGCTTTATTATCAAGAGGGGCTTTCTGAAATATTATTAAGAGGATAAATAGCGAAATAAAAGACTTATTAGGCCCCTGAAATATTTTTGAGCCGACTGAATTTAACTGCAAATGGTCGCGTGTCTGATGGGGTGGTATTTATAAGCAACGGTACTGATATAAAATGTATGTATATATTGAATCGTTATTGAAAGATTACATTGCCGTCTTGCATATATATCCTTCATAAATTAAGACTTTTCAGAATTTCATGCCATAACAAACGCACTTAGTATTTATCTAAAGTTCTGTTATGGCGAAATTCAGTGCATGCTTGCAAACGATTAATTAATTTACGAATGGGCCTTTACCTTGATTTGTCCTTGAATAACTTTAGGGATACAAAATATAAATACGTGATTATACTGTACAATAGAGCGTTAACTCCGGTGTATAGACATCTACTGTCTTAACATTACGAGATATGAACTGAACTTGTGGGGCTGCATCACCCAACCTATAAGGTATGTTTCGGTCCTCTTATTTGCAAGCTGGGCTAATTTCAGTAACAAATATTTTAGGTCACAACAGTTTTCTTAAGAAAATCTTAAAAACATTCTGGATACGAAACAGCCTACTGACGTATTTAACGAGTTTGCATTATATTGTGGTATTGCTTTTAACGGCTTCCTAATTTAATATTATGCAGGTATAATGCCAGTTATTAATTATTGTTAAAATCAAATGAAGAGAGGCGCTGGGGCTGCCAGAAGACATGCCATGGGAGTCTTGTGCGTGTGAAACGATTATTTGTCAATTCCGATCAATTCATTTATCCATTTATTATTTTAGTATACCACCCTTATATATCCATTCATTTTTTTCATATAGTGCAGGGCTGTAATTAAATATTGCATTCATTGGCGCGTGCAAACTTGTACTCCTACATTGTTTCGTTTCATCAATGAAAATTTAATCAATTCAAAAGAGCACAGGTAAAACTTTAATGTATAGCCGGGTAATGAATATTTAGCCGACAATATCTGGCGATATTGTCGTCGTTTGATTTTGCCTGAGATATTGTTGTCTGATCATAAAATTGAAGTATCAATGGCTATAAATTTCCTTTAACTTAACCTTTTCTCCTCCAAAACATGTTTCGCTGAATTGACTTCAAACTTTAAATGTGACCACCGCCTAGAAGATAATTTGTATAATTAAATTAGCAAATATATGTTACCAAAATATCTAGGCCAAATTTTGTAGTTCAAGTTATCCGTGCATTACTCAATGACCATCAAATTTATAATTTTATTCAATTGTGATACCAGGTTCGACTTTCAGGTTCAGTTCCGAGCCGTGATCACTGAACACTTTTCATTTGTGTCCGATAGTTAGTTCATGATGCAGATCCAGAGGATAGTGAAACAGAATAATTTCTCATCTCAATACGTTTTGAGCACACTTAAGCGAGTATATGTGTTTTTAATCACGTTGATTCCCTCTCGAGTCAGAGTGATTAGGATTTTGTAGCTATACCTTCGAAATTATTGCAGGTGTTTGCAATATCTTCTGTAGCTGGAGGGTTAAAATAATTGGCATTAGGCTTTAAGCACAAATTATTCATGAATAATAAGTGCACTATTAACTTGAAAGATGATTTCGAAAATAAATTTCCTGAGAATGGGGAACGAATTTTGCATGCAAACATAAATGAAGTGGATAGATTGTAAGAACTAGCGGATTTGATTCTGAGATATCGAGATCCATGAGGACTTGTCCCTTCCAAGTGATAAGTCCCACACTAAGGATTCCCACACTTATCCCACACACTAAGGATTCATGATCAACCAGTAGACACGGTGAAGGTTTCCTGGTTGTAGTATAAATGTTACACTAGCCTTAGCTGACGCGAAACCGTACGAAAACCATTGCGCGGTTCGCGATGGTTTCCATTCTGAATAAATCAAACTATACGAACAAAGACCCTCGATTGAATATATGAATGAACAAGCATTAGAGATGACGGCCTAACACAGGACATCACAAGGTTATCAGGCCATACACATCATCTCCTTATGATTACATCAGTGGCGGAAATATTATGTCAGGAAAATTCATTGACTCGTTCCAAAAGTGCCACTCATGAAACATACAGTCGAGTCCTAATCATTTTTTTATTTGAATAATAGGCATATAACCGGAATGGTCGGTCATCAGATTACCATCACGAATAATGGCAACAAGTGTGTGATTATTACTTACAGGTAGACGATCCTAAACCATGCAGATAACTTGCTATACTCACCTTTCCACCACTCTTGCAAGAGAGCCGTCTATATGCAAGCGCAGGAAAACGGGCCTTTTCGAAGACAATAGAAGAAGTTTTCCTGTCCATTGTCCCGTTAATGTCTGAGCATAAACGCTCATGAGCCAAAATAGAATCCTCCGTCTGTGCACAAGTGCTTCTCCTGCCACCGATCCCGTCGCTGTTTGCTGAGCTGTTTGATGTCGCGGGCGAAGAGTTCCATGCATCCTTTCTAGCTCCCTCGTATATCGAGCCGAGTGGATAAAAATTCCCCGATTCTTGTTTTTCCATCCGAGTTTTGTGATTTTTATAAGTGAGCGGTCCAACCACAGTATTTGAGGTACTTGAAGTAAGTGGAACCAATGGGTGGACTTCCATCATAGTAGATGTCCGAGTAAATTTAGAGGAGCCTGAGCGATCTAAAGACTGCGTTAGCCATGGATGTCTACCTGCAGTCAACTGATGTCTAGATAAAGGGTCAAAGATGCCAGGAAGAACTATCTTATTCACGAATTTATGCGCGCGAAAGTAAGGAAAGGCACCCAGTCTTCTATCCAATTTGTCTCCATTATCATCCGTTTCGTTAACCTTCATCGTAAAGAATGAAATTTGCGGTATTCTTCTTCGTGGAAGGTTGCTCAAATGAACAGTACTTCTGTAATTTTCCTTTAATGACTTCAAATTTGAGGGGCGATTCAAATTTCTACACAAATTACTAGAACAATGATAACCAGGTCCCATGGAATGCAATGCAGAAGAGCTGAAAACCTGTAAAATAGGGCAATTGCGGGCACAGACACCGAGATTGGCCTCTCAAAGGCAAGTTCCATTTTTGGCTGGTCATACATATGTTCAATGCTTGTGCTTTCTAATGCCATTTAAAAAAAGAATTGCCAATGCTCTAATTTTTACTATTATGTGCTCGAATAATATGCTCAATTGCAAAATACCTGTTTATGATTTTTTAAACTCCAAATGCGCTGTTACATTTTTTAAGGTGTAATCTGTATTGTGTATTTAACTATATATGCTTCGGGGGAGGGATAAAAATAACGATTTTATCTCTACCAGACACGCTGCATTCGAGGAAATTATTAATGGTCTCGGTTCTGACTTTTCTTGCAGTTTTCGATCGAAAGGCTCACTCACTACAAATGAGACACTGATTGTGAATCACTTCGTTTTGTCTTGAGTTTGAATTGAAAGGTCAGGGGTCCGGCTCAAAATCTCGCTTGTTACAAGTTTGTCACTCGCACGTCTTCCTCACCGAGATGACCGTAGCAGCCTGAAAACTGAACGAAGAGTTGTCCGCAGATCTTCCACGCTCAGTTATACGTCTCCTCATTGGCTACCGTCAACCGGACTCCTTTGCATAATGTAGCGAGCCAAAGGAAAAACCTTAGTAGCTAACTGGTTAAAACAGTGGTATACGTAGCCTATATCTCAAGCACCGTATAAATTAAATTTCAACATAAATATCACATCTACTCATGTGCTTATGACATTTGTTTGGTGAAAAATAAATTTCAATTGAAATACTATTTCTTACAACGTCCCTACCATATTTTGTTTGCATTTAATTGTTTTCTATCTATGATCGACAAAACAGGACCGTTAAAAAAGTCTCTCTATTGCCTCCACTTTCTAACATATCTATTCAATTTATTTCGACAACTTTTCTGAATCTAAATACTGGTAAATGTATAACAGATCAATAACATGGTTTGCTTTGTATTATTGAGAGTAACATTAATGAAATTATTTCATTTATCTCTAACTCCAAACGGCAGACCCTAATGCGACAACTTGGCGGAACTTACACTATTGGTATTTTGTGTATTTTTTTCTAAAGAAAATCTGAGACCAGGATCCAATTACAGATTCATTTAGCTAAGAACAACCTAAACTTAACATGAAAATGTTCTAGAGCAATAAGTTTCGATAAATAACGGTGGTAGGCTGGTAGCTCCTGCGGCCACGAATTAAAATAAAAAGTGTCGGAATAACACATTGCACGCTATTCGGCGATTCTTGACTTAGAATTAAGTGTATTGAACATTGAATTGATATAATTACAAACTTTTTGATATGCTCAATACCTACTTAAAATAAATATGTGTCAAGCCTATCTAGAGCCTACAATTACTACTATTATATAATAGCTGCATGTGCACCATAGCCTTTCACAAATATCACGACAAAAAGATTTGTACAGTCAATTAAAAAAACCTGGAGCAGTATTCGACGTTTTTTTGTTCGATATGAAAATTCTGTCATAACATAACATAACATAACATAACATAACATAACATAACATAACATAACATAACATAACATAACATAACATAACATAACATAACATAACATAACATTTCATGACCAGGTTCGCAGAAGATCTAAAAGCATGTCCTTTGACCGGATCTTTTCAAGACTGACGATAGTGTGAAATAGCTTCTAGGCTTACACCGGGTTTGATATGGCGCTGGACATTTCAAGTCTGAACAGATATTTTTCCATAGCTTTATCTAGTCTGTTCCTGAACACGTTTATCCTCCGAGCGTCAACGATTGAATTCGGGAGGCTGTTCCACATGTAGGTGATTCGAAGCGAGAAGAATTGTTGTCGCGTGGATGAGTTGCAACACTGTTTTTAGCACATTTTCACATTTATGGAAAAAAAGCGCTATTGTGCTCGTCATGTCCGTCCGTCTGTCTGTCCGTCTGTCTGTTCAACCGTCCGTCCGTTACCACGTTTTCGCCGACGAGAAAATGCGTTCTCTGTCACTCAATGAAGTGAGTACTGAGTTATATTTTTTAGTTTATAGTCGTGGTCCCTGGTGGTGGTTCTTGTTTCACATTTCAGTAATCCTTCTGGGACATTGTATAAACCATGAGTTTAGTTAACTGGGCTGATACGTGGCAGCTGCGGTTTAATGCTGACAAGTGTAAAGTACTTCACCACGGGAAGAACAATGAACAGCAAGATTACAGTATGAGAAGACATGGTTTCAACGAAAGAGTAATAATTTAAAAGTCTAGTGTTGAAAAAGATCTCGGAGTTTATGTCGACAAGGAGCTAAAATTTCCTAAGCATGTTTAAACGAAAGCTAACACATCCTATCAAACTTCTTGGTCTAATCAGACGTTCCTACGAGCTCCTAGATGCAGAAGCGATGAAGCAGTTGTTTGTTGCTGTCGTGCGCCCGTGTCTAGAGTTTGGAGACGTTGTGTGGTCACCGAGATTTGAAATGGACAAAATTTTAATAGAAAATGTTAAAGATAATTCCAGGCTTGAAGGGCAAGTCATATGAAGAAAGATTAAGGATTATGAAGCTGCCAAGCCTCAGATATCGATGTATGCGTGGGGACCTCATTAAAGTGTACAAGTATACGCATGGTTTATACAAGGTCCCCGAAGGATTACTAGAATTTGAAACAAGAACCAACACCAGGGGCCACGGCTATAAACTAAACAAATATATCTCAGTACTCTCTGCAGTGAGTGACAGAGAGCGCATTTTCTCGTCGACGAAAACGTGAAGTCACGGACGGACGGACAGACGGATATGGCGAGCACAAAAGTTCCTTTTATTTTAACCAATGAGAAAATGCGCTGCAACTTCTCCACGCGACAACATTTCTTCTCGCTTCGAATCACCGACATGTGGAACAGCCTCCCCGATGACATCGTTGGCGCTCCATCTCCAAGTATGAACGCGTTCAAGAAAAGACTAGATAAAACTGTGGAAAAACAGGCCTACTCTTGAGCGCCGACATCACTATGTTATGTTATGAGTATACTATACATGTATACCTCAATGAGATCCCCACGCAGACTGTTAAATATTGATAAATAAATAATATAAAATGAAATATTGGAAGAATGTTGTTACACATTAAATTTATACTCAAATCAAAGGTTAAATTGATATATAGATAGCAGATAGATACAGGTAAATTCTAATTGATATAATGAGCAGGAATGTTCTACGTCAAATACTGTGCAAGTACAATTGCATGGAAAATGTTTACATTAATATTATCTGAATTATGTTTGTACTCATTAGGCTTTACACATGCAATTTCTTTCTTTGGTACAACTTGACAAACATTTCTGTAAATCTAGCGGGAATCAGTACGACCGCTGAATAACACGGCCTCCAATCTCTTAGTATTGCCTCTACTCTCTAGTCCTCTTCCAGTCTACCCTCATCTGTTTAGCAGGAGCTTTATGAGTTTTTGTCACTCATTTGTCTTCCGTCTGAGAATGAAATGGACGGATGACCGAGGTGGATGCATGTTGCTAGTTGCTACGACTGTTCAAATTCGAAGGAAGAAATTGATTTAACTCTCTCTGCAATCTGCATTGCTGAAAGTTCTATATTTATTTATTTTATTAGAATGATGAATAAAGATGTACCTAAATAATTGTCATAGGTTAAGGACTTAAGTTAAGGTGTGATTGCTTTCTCTGTTCTCATCATTCAATTTCTAATATTTAATTTTATCCAATGATAGGCACTGACATTCTGACTGGGCAGGGCCGCGTGGACGGTGGCCCTTGGCGGCTAGTGCCTCGTGGCTGAACTCGCTTAAAATCGGAAATCAGCCGACAATATTTTATTTTATCCAATGACAGCACTGTCCACTGACAGTCTGACAGTGACAGGGCAGGGCCGCTTGGCTCTTGGCGGCTGGTGCCTTGTGGCTGAACTCTCTTCAAATCGGAAATCAGCCAACTGAGCCGAGTCCTGGTACTTAGCATTTTGCAAGGACCAAACCAAGGAATATATCTAACCTTTGACTTTTAGCTGTGATTAAATTGCCCCCATCATTTTATAAAGCTGCAAAATTCCTGCTAGAATCTAGATGAATTACTAGCCTAGCCTGCCTAGGGGCTAGGTCCTACGGTAGCTATGACTCTTGTCTCTTATTTAATTGTTAATAAAATTGTACAATTGAGCATAGGCCTAAAAGTCTAAATGTTAAATGTATAAAGTACAAACTACCAAAAATTGGACACTTTTCTGCTGTGATAATTTATTTAGGACTATTGAGTGGGACAATTCTAATCTAGCCTGGGAGTCTGCTACTGGCAGTCTGCCACTCTGCATGTCTGGGAGACTTGGACCTGCATGGCAGCTAGGCCTAGCTGCACCTGCTTGATGTGCTCACCAAAACTACTGTAGGCTTGTTAGTTGTTACTTGTAGATTGTAGTGGCCATTTCTGTGGCAAACAAGCAGCTTGTTACAAGCCAAACATGTAATTTTTTAGAACCCAATTCAGTTTTAATTGTATGATCTATTTAAAATTTTATTCAGTACCTATCTATGTGTTTATGTCTTATGATAATCATAGGGTAAACGCGGTATAATCCGACACATTAAGGACGCATCAAGAAATGAAAAACTATAAAAAAAAACGTATGTGTTACTTGAGTTCTGTTGCCTTCACATGACTCTCAAAACACTTCACTACGCATCAGCAACGATGAAACGTCACAAAATGTTGCCATATTTATTAAAAAGCCTTTAGAATGGAAACCTACCAAATCCCTATATTCCGTCACTTTGTGTGGCAATATTCGACACGTGGTGAGTCGTATTGCGTCAGCGCTTTAAATTTAACTGATGCGTATTGCCGACATCCACGTGTTCGAATTCCGTTTGCTGTGTGAGCTGTATTGGGATACAACATTGCTTTGAATTAGAACACTAACGAATATTGAACACTACGTAATTACATTTTAATTAACTGCTATTAGGCTTTTAATTAAGCAAATTTCAATTTTTGTACAAAGCTTTGAACGATCTGTGTGTGTCCAATTCAAGTTGTGTCGGAATTAGTTTTCATGTGTCTAAATCCAACATCTCAACTTATCATCTATTAATTTATTTACGACTTGAAATCAGCAAATACAAATATACTTAAAGGATTCCTTATATATTCACAGACGTATTTAAAAGTCTCAAACCATAATATTCTTCCTATAAAAAGAGTTATTCACTATTTGGTAGAGCCATGTCAACTGTCAAATTTGACACATTTTTCGATGATCTCGCCACGTGGCATGCATTGTCTCTCTTTGGATCTCAATATTTTCCCACTAGATGGCCAAGACCTAGTGTTTTGGCAGTATTTTGACTCGCAAATGCATGACATCACCATTTCAACCATCAACAAATGCATGGAACTAAAACAAAGCTTAATATAATGGAAAAGCTGGAGAGGTGACGGAATTACCTACGATGTCGGAATATACCGCGTTTACCCTAGTAATTAATACTTAGTAGTATCTCTGAGTCTCTGACACTTCACAGCCTCACAGGTATATAACTAACTCAGTAACTGCCTAACACTAACAGTTACATTATAAGCAATTGAGCATTAAGCTATAGCTAACAGTAACAGCTAAGCTAAATCCATACAATGGTTTCTTTGTGCTATATCAGGACATTCATTTCTAATCTTTGATTTAAATATGAATTTCTCCAGAAAAGTAAGCTCTGCTGTAGCCTGTATTAAAGTAAAATTAATGAATAGGATGAAGTTGAAACCCACACCATATTCCAACACCTTAAGGACATAGTGAGAAATAAATGGCTATAAATAGATCACCGTATGCGCAACTTGAGTTCTGATTGGTTTACGTCACTCAAAACACCACACTATGCGGCAGCAATGATGAAACGTCGCAAACTGTTGCCATATTTATTTAAAAGCCTTTATTAGAATTAAAATCTACAAAATCGCTGAATTCCAACACTGTGTGTCGGAATTGCGGCATATTGTGAGACTAGTTCCAACTGCACTTCAAAATCATAATTCGTAATTCCGCCACCCTGTGTGAGCTGTGTCGGAATATGACAGTAAATGACACCCTGTGTGTCGTAATTCTGACACCCTGTGTTAGAATTAGTTTTTATGTGTCTAAAACCATCTCTTAAATCAATCATCTATTAAATTATTTACCACTTAGAATCAGCAAATACAAGTATACTTAAAGGATTCCTAATATATTCACAGACTTATTTAAAAGCCTCAAACCATAATATTCTTTCTACACAAATGGTTTATCACTATTTAGTAAAGCAAGGTCAACTATCAACTTTCATACGTGTTTCGATGTTCTCACTAGTTGACTTGGACTTTTGCTCTGCAGATCTTAACATTTTCCCGCTAGACCTAGTGTTTTGCGGAAATCTGGCACGTAATAGTATGACATCACTATTTCAATCATCTACGCATGCTTGGAACTAAGACCAAGCTTAATATAAAGGAAAAAGTTGGGGGGAGAGAAAGGCAATACCCAAGTTTGAAACTTTGAGATTTTTGGTATAAAGTTAGAATTTTAAAATTTTGCTAGCTGGCCATATTGCAAAATCAGGCAGAGAACATGCAACTGTGACAGAACTGTGCATATCCTAGTCAATTTCATCTTGGTGTGTTGCTCATGCCCAATTTTTTCATTAGAATCAAATAAAATGACACTTTTTTGCATGCCATTTTTAAAACTCCTGCCTGATTTCAGGATTGGCTGAATGGCATGTCTCCTATAGATGCCCAGTTCAAAGACTGGTTATAGATGGGGAGTAAAGACCATGAATTTTTAGTTGAGATTCAGTGAAATTCCTAATTTTAACATCTAGCTATCTTGAATGAAATGCTGCTGCATTGATGGCTTCAAATTATAGAATTTCTAAACATTCCCTCCTAGAGTTGGCTCTTGTCCTGATGTCATTAGACTGATTATTTTAATCAATGTCAAACTGACTACCTACTACTATTTTGGGCTAATTTTACTGAAAACTACTGGTTTAACCCATTAATGACGAGAATTATTTTCTGAATTTTTGTTCAGTTCCTTGTGAGAATATTATCATTTGTGATGGTAATAAGCAAAAAATATGTTCATATATTTATTTTTTGTTGTATGTGAAAAATTATAGCTTGGTTCCATATGGAACCGCTCGGCATTAACATAACGTTTCTTCAAACAACACTTTTTCCAATAGTAAATAAAGCAAGGTTGTTCATAATGGATAATACGTAATATACGTATTCATAATGGACAATACTGAGGATGAACCAATCATGGCAGAATACAATTTAATTTTTAGCATAGAATGCTTCCATTCATTCAAAATGAACAGGAAGGTTGACCATTTTACGTATGTTTGTGGGTGCGTTGTCAACATTGTTTACGAAGCACTGCATTTGCAGTGCTTCTGACGTCTCGTTACTGGCCGATGTTGTTGATTGTTGTATTGCACTTCATCAAGGATCAAAGTAGAAGGGTGCACTATAGACCCTGATTGTTTTATTTAGGGTCTCCTGCATTATTGCGTTTCCCAACCGATATTTTTCAGAATTTATTGCAATAGCCATTCTTTTTTTCAAAAGTTTTTTGAGAAGCTAAATGAAACCAGAATAGATATCACATATAATATGTTGGCTTGGGACCAATTGTATCATGTTTATGGGACCAATCCATGTTCCAGCCCATGAATAAGTTTCTTTTTCTATTACATCTGCCGATTGGCTTCAATATCAGAAAACTATCATCTGATTTATCTGCTGCCCAAAGTTTATAACTAAATCTCACGGGCTAGCCACGTATATGTCGTAGTATAATGTGGCCATGTCGACCACAGATGACTTTCTTCTCTGTCTATAGTCATTGTTTTCACATTTGGCGATTACTGTTGCTGCAATGACTATTCTCGACAGGCGAGCATAATTGCTAGTGGCTGCGTCATCTGAGTTATCTGAATCTCAGTATGTTTCGTTTGTTGCTGCTTCTGTGAAAGGTTCAGTTGCAAATATTTGATCTTCATGTTATTCTTCTCTTGAAATCTCAATTATTTCATGTGATGATCTGCCAAAATACAACTAGAAAAAAGTGACTCGGATGAAAAATCATATAGTGTTCTACGTACCTACTTCCAAATATATCAACTTTTGGGATATATATACTCCTAACAGCTCTAAAGATAATAGTTCCCTAATAAATAACAGAAAAACAGTAGATCTAAGATCTAAATAAATAATTTCTAAATACAAACAAGTTTTTGAAATACAATGCGTAACTATATCACAAAGTAATCTACTGGGAAAATGATATGACTGGAATGCTTACACTACTGCCGAGTGGTTCCATTTGGAACCAGACAAAATATTTCATGATCCAAATGACTTTAGAAATATTATATCACGTAATACCATATACAGAATTAAAAGTACTCTCTTTATCGATAAAATTCTGCATCTAACTTATAAATAATATATTCTTAGAACAAACTACTTGCCTTTCTCTGCAATGATGTCAAGCCCTTCTGTCTGACACCCGGTACTTACAATCTTTAAATGTTAACTGAGCAGGGAGTAGTCGGCGCAGCTGAACCAAACGTTGCCAGAACACGTCCAAGATGTGTATCAAACCTACACATCCACTAGTATATTGATTTGACCATACAATTTTATTATGAATCCATTTTTTCTCTGGTTCCAAATGGAACCGCTCGGCATTAATGGGCTAAACATTCTCATGTGAATTCTTATTTTAAAAATTTCACTTTCAATAAATTTCAAATCCATGTATGATTGATGATATGCTATTTCATTATGTACTAAATAATGTATCCTTCCCTGCAGATGTATAAGTGTTCAGTTAAAGAGTTCCAAAATGTTTACTCTATTTTATGGATTGTACAAGTATTTATTCAAGAAGGATGAGTTCTATGTTCTTATTCTTGGCCTGGATAATGCAGGAAAGACTGTGAGTTTAGGCAATTATTTTGAACTATTTTAAAATGACATGGTAACTCCAGCCTCATGCTGAAGCCTTAGATAAAATCCATTTCGGCCTCAAGCTAAAATCCAATTAACTCAAAGGATTATATTTTCATTATAAAACCAAATTTACAGAAAGTTTGGATATAGGTACATCTTTCTTGTTGATAGAAAAAATAGAAGATATTGTCAATATTTCATCTAGAGGTTCACAGCGGCCATCATTTTTTCATGTATTCTTCCATCAGTTCTTTTCATAAGGGTACATGAGCTAGTTGTGATATTGATTTTGTATTGAGAAATCTGTCAATGTGAAGAAAATTTTTATTATTTGTTGAAATGACTTTATTCTTGAAATTGTAGAAACCATTTTCACCTTTTTGCTCAAAGGTAAATATTTCATTTCAGACATACCTGGAAGCAGCCAAAACTCAGCTAGTGCGTGGTTACAAAGGTCTTCCAGCCAACAAGATAACCAGCACAGTTGGCCAGAATGTTGGAGCCATTACATATGGTGGTGTCAAACTTAATTTCTGGGACTTGGGAGGACAAGAAGAACTACAATCTCTCTGGGAGAAGGTGTGTAATGACGTAGTGCAGTTTTCTTTGAGATCTAAGTCTGAACTAGTGCACGATTTGTGCATATATATTTTCATTTCATTTATATTGATGATTGTCCTACAGAGTACCTACCAGGGTTGGCAATTTTTAAATCAAAATGATTAAATCATGTGATTAAATCACTTGTTTTTTTATAAAAAAATCATGATTTTTTTTATTTCAATTTTTTTTATTTTTTGATTTTTTCATATAGGTATTTCAATATATTGAGTGGCAGTCTTTAATTTATATTGAGGTATTGTTATTTGTGGTTTAGTATAAATGTACTATGAATGACAAATTGGTATATAAACTTGTTGCTTTTAGTGTGTATTAGGTTCCAATAAATTGAATGTTTTTGGTACGGAGGCATCATGTGCAATACATTGTACGTAGCTAGCAGCATAGCTAAATCTTATAAGGCTATAAGTAGTCTTTAACTAGTTGACTATTTGTTATATATTGATTACAATATACAATTTAAATGTGTTACCTAGCTTATACAGGGTGGGGCAGAACTGATTGAACAGTTTTGAGGCGAAATAAAAGAGTAATGCAAGTACATAAAGAAGATAGTTTATTTTCCTCAAGATTAGCATAACATACCATTTAAAATGCTTAGGTATGTTTTGAAAACAATATCAGGAAGATGGTGTTTGTTAGCTGCATCACACTGTTGGAGTCATTCTCGGAAGTTTTTCTACTGCACGTTCACACATATGGCGAGGTATGGCCATAACCTCTGCTGCAATAATCCGTTCCTTAGCTGTGGTAGGGTGTGAGGGCAACTTCTGAACACCCTT
Source organism: Hyalella azteca (assembly GCF_000764305.2). NCBI lineage: Eukaryota > Metazoa > Arthropoda > Malacostraca > Amphipoda > Hyalellidae > Hyalella > Hyalella azteca. The sequence continues at coordinate 61,337 of NW_025939286.1, read as the reverse complement.
TTTTTTAGATGTCCCCAAAGAAAGAAATCGCAAATGCTCAAATCAGGTGACCTTGCAGGCCACTGTAAATCACCCCTCAGAGTCTGGGAACATGCGTTTCAAAACATTGAGTGACATTCGGGCTGTGTGAGCTGTAGCCCCTTCCTGCTGGAACCACACATCTCCCAATGCTTCATTTTCAACAATGTTTCGGTCTTGCCAAGTCATCATGGGCTGCAAAAAATTTTGCAACATTGCAGCATAGCGATCGGAATTCACTGTTACGGTTACTCCCTCATCTGAGAACGACTCCAACAGTGTGTTGCAGCTAACGGCCCCCATCTTCCAGATATTGTTTTCAAAACATAAGTATTCTAAATGGTATCTATGTTATGCTGACCTCTACAAAAATGAAGTTTCTTCTTTATGTACCTCCATTACTCTCTCATTTTACCTCAAAACTGCTCAATTGGTTCTGCCCCACCCTGTATATTGAGAATTTGAGATTGTATTGACCTTTTAGGCAATTAGAAAGATTTTCCACCCTAATATGAGTATTCTAATTGAAATATTTAAATTCAATCTTTAAATATGTGAATTTAAAATTAGAAAAAAAAACAATTATAAGACTATATATAAAATGATTAAATGCAGTGAATGGATATAAAATATTTGAATTGTGCACATGTTTATTTCAAACAGTGTTAGATTTTCTCATAACTTGAGCCTCATTTCAAGACATATGAGGTTTGTTTGGTTATCATTCAGTTTATGTTTAGTACTGGTTTATTATTCTGAATTAAATGGGAACAGTGCCGTCAGTCAATCAGTCACTACTAGTTGGTGTGTATAGAGGGTAGAATCTGGTAGATTTGTAGGACATAAAACTAGTAGACCTATTGATAGTGCTGTGCACTGTGCTATCAGCTACCTATGTGACTCTTCAATGTTTAGAAGATCTGCATTCCTGAAGTGTTTTTGTATATTGAAGCCAGTTAAATGGTCAATATTTAGCCCATTACCTTGCTCCATACAAACTTTACAAAGCTAATGAATAGACTTATCAATAATTGTTTACCCAAAAATCCCTAAGTGGTAAACACCACCTTGGCCTGTTGGCCATTATTGGAGGCAATAAGTGCCCATTTTAGCCATCCATTATGATCCATATACTGTTATTGTTAGTAGGCTAATTGCAACATAAAAAATAACACTTCAGAAAGACAAAAAAACTGAAAAAATCAAAAAAATCGTGAAAAAATAAAAAAAATCGTTGATTTTTTATTTTTTGGATTTTTTTAAAAAAATCAAAAAAATCGCCACCCTGTTAATGAGTTATACATTTTATCTCTCTAGCTCACCAAAATTATTAAATTGTGAAAACTACATAAGTATTTTAAACAACAGCTTATATTGATGACATGAAATGTCCTATATGTATTCTATTGCAAATATGGACATTATTAAAACTTATATCATGTGCAGCACTCAGACAAAAATTATGCTTGCAGTACTATGCTGAGTGCCATGCTGTCATATATGTTGTGGATTCTGCTGATAGAGAAAGAATGGATGAATCCAAGGAAGTTTTTGGTGAGTTTCATACTATTTTCTGGTTTTAATCATGAGTGAGCTTTTTCACGCACCTTTTGACATTTAAACTGGAAAAATGTGTGTGAATATATAAGTATATATAATTGGAACTTGCTCCTTTGAATCCTGTGTCCAGTTGTTATCAGGAACTAAAATGATTTCATTTCGCCAGTGAGGCCAGCTTCTGCAGGTTTTCTTTGATTTTTTTTTCTTAAGATTCTAGAGTTGCAGATCCTCTCGTGACGTGTGATGGCAAGAATTGCATCACATGTCGCTATTTATTTTCACAATTTATTTTCCAAGTGCAGAACTCCTACGGTTATTAGTATTTTTTCTTGCTATAGAGTATTTTTCAGTGGTATTTTTTCCATTTATTATCTAAATATTGTCACAGCAGCAGGGGTATGTGAAATATTTTGAACTTGAGCTGTCAAATACTCTCATTTATTATCTTCAACACTTGTACTACTAATTAAAAATTCATGCTTTCCTTAATTTTAATTAGGATGATGCTATAATGAACTAGTGGTAAAAATTACCTTTTTTTAGATCGTATGATTTGTTCAAGTAACTTGGAAGGCGTGCCGCTGCTGGTGCTAGCAAACAAACAAGACATTCCAGAATGCATGGGCGTCCGTGAGGTGCGTCCTGTCTTCAACCAGTCTGCGGAGCTGATAGGTCGGAGAGACTGCATGGTAATGCCGGTGTCTGCGCTAACTGGGTCAGTGTGTTGATTTTTTCAAACCATAATTTTTATGTATAGCATAAAATGCCGTATGTGTAACATTAACGTGTAAAAGACTGATTTCACTCATCAAAAGGTTGAACATTGTGTTCCAATTGTTGCATTTGTGTAATAAGTTCTGATCCGAGTCCTCGAATCAAACTCTTGGTGTAGAGGCATTTTTTTCATTGTTCCAAGTACATCATAATAGATTCTGCATAGTATTATCTGATGCTCGTTGAAATACATTACATTTTTATTTGCTACTATTAATTGAATAATTCGAAATGTTATCTACAGAGCTGGTGTGGATGAAGGAATATCATGGCTCATTGACAGCATAAAAAGAAATAGTGAAATTCGGCCACCACATGGCACGGACGATACTTAGCTGCTTCAAAGGAATAGAAAATTTTCCTCATACTTTTGGGTCCGGGCACCGCAGCATAGCAGCTAAATCACGTGAAAGCAAAAGGTTTCATCTCTGCTTGTGCATCAAAGTTTATATCTTATGACTCATGAGATAGTTTCGATATGTGAAGTATATTTTATCGAAATAATCATTATTTATACCTCAAGCTAGCTTCCAAATATTCCTGGAAAGAATCTTCTTCGAATTGGAACAGGGAAATAAAATTCCTATTTTAAATTGAATCAAAGGAATCGTTAACTAAAATCCGTTTGTATTTCTTAACATACTCTTTTTAAAAGATGTGAAGAACTTTCCCTCACGATCAAGACGCAAATGCGCTCTTCAGTAGCGATGCACCGGTGATTAATGGCCTGAGCCCCAGATTAATAACGGATGAAAAACTCTTTTGTTGCATATTGAATCTTCGCTCTGTTATTCCTTCCAATCGACGTCGTTAAATTTAATTAGTCCAATATTTCAAATCAATTTTTTTTTGTGATTAGAGGAGCTATTAGCCTGGCTACTAGGCCATGCTCATCTGTAAAACATTTTAACCTTCAGAATTTGCGATCTATGTGATGCCGTTATCATGTATCATTATGATTTGGTAGTCATTTATAGTAAGTCAATCGCGAAGATTGTGTAGTAATTTTGTTATTCTAGGTACTCCAAGTTCTCGAAGTTACATATTAGTTGCTCTTGTTGAAGCCATTTATCTCTGAAAATAATGAAGTACCAGTAATGCTGCTCATGAAATTTATTTATATTGAATAGTTGAAGCTGCTTTGTGTTCAATTGTTGCTTCCTTTCTGTTGTGTGTGTTTTGATAAGTTTTCTATCTGATAGTGAGACAAAGTACAAAGTTTTGTCTGGAATGAAACCCGTGTCAAACATGGAATATTAATGAAATTTTGCGAAAATTTTCCCGCGAATTAAATGTCTTCCTTTTCTTTCGGGTGATAGCAAACTTGTAATCATTTACATTTGCTAGGTTGTTCTCACATTGACGGAGAAATTCATTATTTGCTACATCAAATTTTATATTTTTATGCCTTGTTTATTTTCTGGTGAAATCTGCTCAGCATAGATATTCAAATATTCATTTACACACAGCTAATCACACGAATTGATTACAGCTCCACAGAATTTCCACCAAGAGATCTTGTGAAATTTTTCATAGGTATTGTTTGCCTTTAGCTGTTCGGTTGTGGATTGATACATTCATGTCTGTTGAACGACCAGTAGTATTTTCAGCATTACTTAAGTATTGAACTTGTTATATAGACGTCATTTATCATGTGATCTTGGTGGTTCAACACGAAAAAGTAATTGCATTCAATGTATAATTTATAAAATCTCTATTTTCAACTTTATTTTGATAAATTTGCCATGTTCTACTGTGTATTATAGGTGTTGCATAGTTTTGTACCACAATAAATGTAATTTTATATATGTTCTGTGTAACATTTGTATCCTAATATGCTAGATATGTTGGTCTGGCTCTTGGGTATCTAATTTTTCAGCTCGCTAATCAAATCTAAATCACCTAAGCTCTGAAAGTTTTCCTTGCAGTAGACCTGTTCAAATTTGAATTGAATTCACTTGCACTAGATCTTCATGCTCACGAGAGCATTAAATAAGTTCAAGTAAGAGAAATTCATCAATATTGTTCTAATGATAGCTTATTAGGCCACTTATTCCTTGAGTGCCCCTCCCCCGAATTGCCACGTAACTAATGTTAGTGTCTTGCTCTATTTTTAGATTTTTCAGGGCTAGCTCACCATTATTTAACTGCTACAATTATTGCCCTTGTTACTTAATGTTGTTTCTTGAGCTTCGCAAGAGGTGGGTGACGTGTAAAGCCAAGGAGGGTGGCCAGGAGGGCAGCCTCCTCCATTGGACTGTCCGCCAGTAAAGAGACGCCTAGGATCTTGGGAAAAGAGGGACAGGCAAAAAAAAGCTGGATGCACTGGAGGGGATTTCCGTACAGAAGGATGGTGGCATTAAGTGGCTGGGCCAGGGCCTAGCTTAAAAGGCGTAGGGAAAGATGCCTCTCCAAAAGCGTTCGGGGAAATGAGAGCAGCCATGACCCTATCGATCTTCGCGGTTCAGTAACTTGGGTGGAGATCTTTCTGCAAGGAGTGCTCTTCGCCCACCGCATGAGCCGGCGGACATCGTTCGTTGGTAGGGCTGCAACAAGGTAGTAGGCCTGCAACAACACATCTTGACCTGTAGTTGGCCTTCAAAGGTCTGTCTCCGAGGAACGCTGTGACGAAAGGTAGGATTGGAACGTTGGAGGGCGCCTTGCATAATCGCGCTGCGATTATGAAAGATCTATATGTTCGGACAAGGGAAGGACGCATGTCTCAGTATTGAAGCATCCGGTTGTTGACATCTGGGTCGAGCTCTGAATTATTTATGGGTTTGCAATGACGGAGCGAGGGGCGATGAGGGACAGTCCTGCGTACTTGAAGATTATACGAGTGATAGCCTGTTTCTTTCGATGGTCCTTTCTAGAGAAACCCAGTTGGACCTAGTGTAGTTTAGTGGGTGTTCCGTATAACTTACAAGTTTTTCTCCCTATGGGTATGATAGCGTTAAAGATTAGGGTGGAACAATACATGCGTCATTGATGGGTGTCATGGGTAAAAAGCCAAACACAGGACTTTTCATTTTTTTACTCGCATACTGGTTTGACAGTAAAAGGAGGAGGTTTGGTTCTGCGATTGCTATTCCAGGGAGGACACGAAGACGGTGAGATCATCAGCGTATAAAGCAATGTCGGGTACTGGGACTGGGATGTCGGAGATGAAGTAGTTGAAAAGTGGAGGGGGAAATAACCCATCGCTGGGGAAATTCTGAAAGAGCTTTCAGAATTTTCCTTCGTAGTCCATTAATCTCTCAGTTATCATGTTGCTGGCCAATTAAAATTTTCTTTAAAGCGAAAATACCGAAAATTCACTTGATGACTCCAATTTTGACTTGGTTTTGCTCATTGTCTACTACGCCGGCGAGCTAGGCTTGGATTTGGGGCGTGGTGACTCTGAGAAAAAGAATTTCAGGGTCAGGCCTTTGCAACGGCCATCAGCCACGCATCGCATTTTCATTTGTTAGTAAGAAGAAGAAGAAAGGGCGACCAACCCAGGTGGAAGCAACATTATAATAGCGGTTTCAGCGTTTATTAGGCCGTAGGCCTGTCGCCGATTCTTAACATCGCAGAACATTCACAGCTTTTTGCGGTCTCGAACTCGCAACGCACTGCAACAATTCTGCTGTGCTTAACCGCCCGGCCTCCTCGCCGATTCTGACCAGAAACTGGCGCACAGAGCTGGGATCGAACCCGCGCCTCTCTGCTCCAATCCTGATACTCTGAACTTTAACCACTGGGCCACCCTGCCCATTAAAGAGAAGAGGCTAGAAGAGGTGTGAAAGTTTTTGTTAAGGGTGAGATGTAATCAAGGGGAAGAGAGGTTCAAGGGGAAATTCATTGGTTTATTATTGCTATTGTCAATTATTGCACTGTGTATTTGATAATTATATTAGCTATAGGGCCTCTTAGGCCCTGAGTGACTATTTGCGATATTATTATGGTTTGGTTATTTTAATTTTATTATTATTATTGCTTTTTTCTTACACCCTCCCAGCCTCCACTCTGGCCAACCTCCTCCTCTCCCTCACCCTCCAAGCACTCTCCAAAAATCGCTTTCCACTCTCAATCATAGCAGCAGTTACCCCCGTTGACATTCCCACAATCATTGCAATCCATTCATCTCCTGTTCGCTCATACATCACACCATCACCCTCATTCCTCTCATCCAGTATCACTCTCATCATTTCCAGTCTCTCCCGCTCATATGCATCACACTCCATCATCAGATGTTTCACAGTTTCCCTCTCACCTCTGTCACACATAAAGCAAATATCTTCTCTTCTATCATTCCACCTGTATGTCCGTGCATTCACACTAAACGCATTTGCTCTCACACAGAACATTAAGTCTCCACCTCTACTTCCATCAAATATACCTTGGCATTTCTTTCATCATGTACAATCTCAGGCTGTCCTTTCTTTCCATTCCTTGCTTCCATACTCTTAGACCACACAATTTCACTATCTTTTCTATTACTTTCTTCTATTCTTTGACATCCCATTCAATACCTGTTGCACCATGTACTGTTATTATCCATTCCTCTCTTGGTCTATTATTCCCAGGGCGATGTTCTCTTTTCGATCTATATAAAAGTTCAAAATTAAATTTTCAATTCGGAAATCCGTAGGTTCCACTAAAGAATTTATACATTTACATGTACCATCACGGTCAAACTAAATTAGAAAATTCATTCGTCGTTTGCTTTACCGCAATAATTAGTAGATATGTTTTGAACTGTTTTGAATGAAAACAACAATGGCAACATTTTCTTAGTGCGGAGAGGACGACGTAGGGTTGGTTGTGCCGTGTTTTCTTTGATTTAGGCTCCACACAAAAAGTAAGTTCTTATCAAAACATAATTAGTACCTATTCTCCTAAGCTGTAGTATTGTTTTGTTTATATTTTATGTGTTCTTATCTGTGCACATGTCGTATTGAGGAGTAAGGAGTTGGTGAGCAACTAAGACCAAAATGTCTAAGTCTCACTAAGAATACCTTCGCGTTGGCAGCAAACGCACGAACAGGCCGATAATTTAACGTAGGCTACTACATAATTTCCCTATCACAGAATGTGTTGAATTTTTGTAGAGTATGGTTTATTTTTTTGGGCTTTTCAAAGTCAGGCCGAGTAAAATTAAGGAAACTTAATGAACTGTTACGAGTTACGATCGACTATATTCATATTATTCTATCGTGCATTATACCTATATTTAAAACTCAAATGACAAATGCAGAAATTCAGAGAAGAATTTCTCTTCAAATATTTCTGTGTAAAGATACTACCTAGGACATGATAAATGCCAAAAAGTGGAAATTTACGTGTCCTCCAAATGTAAATGAAAGTTAGCCTAGACATTTTTTATATTGAGCTTGTGAGTTGTGAGGCGTGAGCACTGAACAGTTCAATAGATATTGAAAATATGAATTAGCCTAGGCCTACCTATGCATCTGATCTCTTTAACAACTTAACAAGATAGTAAAATTGTCAGAATTTGGTAAGCTTTCAATAATGTGGAATGTGGAATATACCTACGTACTATCTAGGGTAAATGCGGTGCCTATATTCCGACACATTAAGGATGTAGCAAAAAATGAATGGCTATAAAAAAAATCACCGTATGTGCAACTCAAGTTCTGTTTGCTTTACGTCACTCTCAAAACACTGCACTATGTGCCATCAACAATGAAATGTCACAAACTGTGGCCATATTTATTTAAAAACCTTTTGAATGCAAACTTACCAAATCCATATATTCTGATGCTGTGTGTCACTAAATTAGGCATTTTGTGAGACTAATTCTGGCCGTGCTTTAAACTCTACTAATTCGTAATTCCAACCCTCTTATGTTTGAATTCCAATTGCTGTGTGAGCTGTATTAGAATACGACACAGCTCAGAATTAGAACCAGGATGGAATTCTAATATTGACGGTTCATATATTATTCCCGATACACCTACACCAGTTTTCCGATACAACATTATTTGAGGCAAAAAAATGAACTTCTTATAGGCTTAAAACACGTATGTGTATGCTAAGTTTCTTTAAGGTAATTCACTGGAAATGTTGCGTGCTAGCAAGGCTGCAGGCGCAGCTTTCACTCAACAATTAAAATTATACAAAGTATTAGTTCATTAAAGATTTGTCTCTTAATATGACTGCAAAGAAGTAAACTTAATAAAGTAATTACAGCTACCGTGACTACGCTGTCAAGCAGACTTTTCGATGATGCATACACTAAACACGCAATTCATGGGAGCGAGAGTGCGAGACTACATAGAACAACAAAACAAGGCGCCCAGCATGCAACTGCAAAAACAAATGACGATTGTGGCAGCGGCAGCACGGATCATAACGTTAATATAGTCAATGCAAGAGAATGATTAATTATGATATTTCTGATGGAGATTTGAAATATTTTTGGAAGCCTAAAACTATAACAAATTATTTCATTACTTTGACATGGTTGATTTCAAAATAAATATTTTAATGCGAATTCATGAAAAATGTTTAAAATAAATTGAATAATGTTCATTTATTTCTATAGGTGGGAGTAATTCGAGTAAACAACTATGAATCAATTTATTATCCTTTAAATAAGAATCTTTGCATTGAAACTTCTGGAAGATGTGTCCACCGCAATATTTGTACAGTGGTATCAAGAGTCAAAGCTGTCAACCGATCGTTGGATGGCCGCAAATATGTCGCATCGTTCTACCTATTACAGTCAATAGAACATAAATAAACTCTGTTCATCAAAAGGACAAAAAGCTTATGTATCAAACATACGTGGTAGTACAATAAATTTTGAGATCTCCAGTCGTGAGACTTAAATTCATACTCATAGGTGATCTTGTATTTCTGCACTGTGTTCAATTAAGCAATTTGTAAAATCATAAATTTCGAATAGGTACCAACTTTTTCAATTTAATTCTGAATGAGTCGTGTCTGTTGAATTCTTATAGGGATCATTAATTTTAGCATCGTATTTCTGAAAATCAAGAATTGCATTTCTTTTAAATTAAAAACATTATTTTACATCAAAAACAATTTTTTTCTTACAGCTTCTTCGATAATTGATGATCTCACTCATATAACTTAATATTTTAAATATAATGATTTTGTCATTTTGATGACTAAACTTTCTTTGGTTCATTAAAATAAAATGATTACCTACTGCTTATAAACAACCAACGTTTCCTAAAAGACACAAGACGTTCGAAAACTCGCCATGGGAGACAAAATCATTCAGGATTTGAAGTGAAGTTATAAAAACAAATTTGACATTATAGGGCGAAAACATGAAAAAATTTCGTATTTAGAAGCGTACCAATTGGTGTTTAAATTTTGAAACAATTTTCCATCATTTAAATGTCACTGTGAAATGTGGATCAAATCTATTTATTATGAAATAGAACTTTACAAGACCAAAACAAGGTGTCTGACACCGTCTTGTCTAATGTCAACAGTCAACACAATGTTGCCACACGCTGTGAAAGATTAGCAGTTTATCCCATCATTCCGTGTGGATTCAAGAACTTTGTTGGTATTGCTGAAATCGTGAGAATTTTCTGCGAAAGTTTATGTAATTTTTATTTTCTATTTTGGAACATATTCATTACAAAATTTGTCGATACGGATAAACGACTAGTGATGTATTGGAGAGAAGAGTCGCCGACTTTTTATCGGTTTTCGAACCACACGCAAGCGAGTTAGAGGAAGTGCAGCTGTCCGGATGTCCGCAGTTTCTGACAAGCTCAGTGTAAGAGTATGAGTAATTGAGTATCAATTGTCACTTTGATGGAAGGTGTATGGTGGTAAATTTTTCAATACATTTTCTTTTGTTAACATGATAATATATTACCTATACAGAATTCCATACTGATTAGAACACTATTGAATGTTGAACACTACTTAATTAGGCATTTAATTAAAAGCTATTAAGCTTTTAATTAAGAAAATTTCAATTTTTGCACACAGCTTGGAAGAAGCTGTGTGTGTAATTCCAAGCTGTGTTGGAATTAGTTTTTGTGTCTAAAACCGTCTCTTAACTTGATCATGTATTAATTTATTTAGGTACCACTTGAAATCAGCAAGTACAAGTATATATTCAGACTTATTTAAAAGTCTCAAACCATAATATTCTTTCTACACAAACAGTTTATCACCATTTGGTAGAGCAAGGTCTACTATCAACTTTGACACATTTTTCGATGTTCTCACTGGGTGACATACACTGTCTCTCTTTGGATCTTGACATTTTCCTGCCAGACAGCCCAGACCTAGTGTTTTGGCAATAGTATGACGTCAGTCACGTCATTATTTCAACCATCAACGAATGCGTGGAACTAAGACAAAGTTTAATATAAAGAAAAAGTTGAGAGGTGTCTGAATTACCCATGATGTTGGAATATACCGTGTTTACCCTACCTTTTAAGCCACAACTTAAACTTTTCCACCACTTTTAAAACCATGTTATATTTCTGCTAAATCATAAATAAATGATCTACCTCATGACCATGGTCAGGAACAGGATTGGAATTTTCCTACTTGTTTCTAAAACTGGTGGCTCCAACTGGATAAATTTTCAATACATTTGGAATCACGTGGCAGCATGGCCTGATCTTGCACTTTTGTTAACAATTAAATAGAAGTTAATTCATCTGGTGGAAATTGCACAGTTCTGGAAATGGCAGGAAAGCTCTAGTTGCGGCCCTAATGGCAGAAATTTTCATGCTTGGTCAGGAAGATGTGCCAGGTAGACAGGAATTTATAGTGCAGTTGTATCAATCTGCGCCATGCGCTTTGATATGCCGGATTGCCAGTAAAGAATGCGCCGTGTGCCATGCTCCAAAAGTTGTTTAAAGATGAATGCGCTGCAAGGCCATCACACGCGAAAGAATATCTGCATTGAGTTGACTAGATTTCTAATATGTTAACACAGGTTCTAAGATTTGGCGCGGATATGCAAATTTCTTCATTATTCATAGATCATAATTCAATTAGACATGAATTACAAAACTGAAGCATAGAAGGCAAGATGTGCTATCGGAGTATTGGTGCCTTCTAATGAGACTAGTTGTGGCAAATAGTACAAACCCGTATGTCAATGTAGGGAATACATTACGTTCCCAACTTCCCCCGGGCTGGTGAAATGGATGTATTGTTATTAAGCATTACCTCCTGGTAATACTTAATAACAATACGTGTAAGAGGACTATACAAATTAAGTTAACAGGGCATTATTACAGAGCATAATTAGGCTAGGTGATACGAAATATTCAAGAAAAGATTGATTTCTTAAGGCAAGAGTCCCTTAAGCAGTTTGACAGCATGGTGTAAGCGTGGATTCGATAGTTTTATCAGATATTGTTGGTCCAGGTTGAGAGCCTTTTGCAGTAACTTCTAACTGATACAGTTTGGTAATGGGGCTAATAACTTTTCTGGAGCCTGTAATTGATTCTACAGAATGAACAAGGTTATCGTTGCCAGGAATCAAAGAAATTACTTGTATCTGTGCGGACTCTTGCACAGCAATGGCCGAGAGTTGGGCCAACACCTGCACGAAAGAAAAGAGTTTAATTGTCTTGAGCCAACTGTGCCAACAATGTCTTGAGCACAGTCATTATGTGCGGGGAAAATTCCCCAAAAACATACGTCATTCTGAGTGGGGCCTTATGACTGTAATTTGTAAATAAATGTGCAGGATTGGGCTGAGTTTAAAGTAATGTGAGGCAGGGTGAGAGTTTTCCTATTTATTATAGTAATATTGTTGCTCCTAAGTGACAAATTTTTGGCAAATTTCTGGTCACCTCTTGAAAGGTAGTAGATACGTCTCATACCTGTGGTAAAGTAAGGGCTATAAAAGTGGGTGTTGAAAAAGTCAACTCAACAATTGAGAGCATTTTGGTTTTCTTCATGTGTTTTGCTTGACCAATTTTTTGGAATGGACCTCTTGGCAGATACTAACTTTAGTTTTCCCTTTCATTCCTTTCATTTTACGTCAATCTCAAGCCTTTGACACCTTTGACATGCCCATGGCTGTGTAGCAAAGCACAGTGCTTGGCCATGATGTATACCTTTCGTCACAGCTCATGCCACTGCCCTGGTCAATAGAAAACACAATACTGATCATAAGTAGGATTCATTGAGTGTGATTCCAGACTGTTATGTGGGGCCTTCAAGATTATGATATTGACATATTTTCAAGCTATCTCATGATCTAGATCTTGAATTTCTTTCAATGCTTATTTGCAGGCTAGATTGAAATTTTTTAACTTGTTAACATTAATCTTGTGACTGCAAGGTGACCTATATAAAATTTGTGAATTTTGCAGCCTAATCATGCACTTTCCCTGACACTTTGATACAATATGGAATGAATTATTATATTTTAAATTTAAAATATGTTACCATTTCATAACATGCCTTTTTCCCTTCCTGTTTTATAATATCTTGCTATTCTCTCACTATGAGTAAAATTATAGGTCCAATTTATATCCTTACTATCTACATGATTATACATACATATGATACATAGGTTGATCCTTGTTGTGTAGCCAAACAACCCCTATGTATTTAGGGCACCAGGCAATAAGCACCCACAGAGCAATGCTCTGTTAAGTACATACAATAATTTGTTCTCTTCAATGAAAATTTTGTTTTAAAGGCATAAAATTGATAAATTCAGTGCATGGGAGCTCAAAGAGAAGAACTCTCTAATTGGTGGCTCTTGTTCAACAGCTCTGCAATGGACAAGTCACTTACTACCAAGTCTCCTTTGGGCTCTAAGGAAATAATTAAAAGAAAACTCTTTGCAAGAAAACCTTATCTTGGAGTATCCTTGTCTAATGCACTGCATGCAGTGAAGACAGGAAAACTGAGTATTAGTCAGGCTGCTCATCAATATGGCATTCCCAAGTCTACCCTCAGATCTCGCCTTGCATCTAACACTTCGATGGTTCCATCACATGGTGGAACAGCTCCTGCTCTTTCTGCTGATGTGGAGAAAGATTTAGTAGATTGGCTTCATGCTAGAGACAGAATGGGTGCTCGTGTTGGATGGCATGAGCTTGCTTTGGCTGTGGAAAAACTATTGGAAATTAGTCCTGCCACTTGTACATCTTCTCTTCCTTCCAAGTCTTTGCATTCAAGTCTCCCATCAAGTGGTTGGCTTGTGAGATTCAAGAGAAGGCATCCTAGTGCTCCTATGTTGAAAACAAAAAAGGAGGATTGGTATCCCCCTAACAAGTTTACTGATGAAGTATTTCTGGAATGGATAAGACAACTGCAAAGCCACATTATTTTCAAAGCCGACATATCTGTCTGTGACTTATTTACATTTGAAAAGGCTAATCTCATACCGTAAAATGGGGTAACTTAGACCGGCGGGGTAACTTAGACCACTTTTCATTTTTTTAACAAAAACCCCCACAACTCAAAAACTATTTGACTTTATTTTACCAAAAAATATAATTGATTTTACCACCCGGTCTAAGTTACCCCAAGAGCTGGGGTAACAAAGACCATCACTTTTTTTGAAATTACATAAAGACTATGAGAGGCAGGAGCCAGCAATTTATGGTGAGTGGAGCTAGAGTATAGACCTGTATTTTGCATGTTTCAATTCAGGTGTAATTTAGCTAGTAAAAAAATGGCATCATTTATATAAAAAAAAGTGGTCTAAGTTACCCCATTTTACGGTATACACCATTGGCTTGCTGACATTTTCTCTTGAATCCTCCAGAGTGTCAGTTTCTTGGGAAAACAACAAGAGCGGTTTTGCGCAACTGTTACTATGCTTTGATGCAACTGGTAAAATAATGAAACCAACCCTTTTGATTAATCAAGAACAATTACTGGTATGGCAAGAATTGTCTACACAAGATAAATCTGTTTTTGATGTGCTAGTACATGAGGAGTTTTTCAATTCTGATGTGCTGTGTGTAATGATAGAAAAAATTGTTGCTTTAAAAAGTAATTCTGAGATCTGTCTGCTGCTGTTGGACAAGTCACTGGCAGTTGCTGATCCAACCGCCATGAAATTAGCTCAGAAAAGCAATGTTGTCTTGCACTGTTTTCCCTACCATTCACTGAAGAAACAACCTCGGTATTATGGACCACTTGCTAAAGTTAAGCAGATTGTTGATGGTAAAATAATTGATGGTCTTTCTGCATCAGAGAAATTTTGTCTAATATCAAATTCATGGCAACAACTGAATACAGAAAGCTGTGCATCTGATAGCTTCAACTCTTGTGGCTTGCTGCCTTTGAATGTTGAATATATACAGGCACTGGAAGTTAGTTCGGGAAACTCAAACAAGTCCTTGAATGCAACAGAATTGGAAAGATCTGTCTCATCTGACTTGATCAAAGGCATGGAAATTGCTTTGAATGTGATAGAAACTCGGTGCTTGGAACCACAGTATTTGCCTGTGTATGAAAATTTTTTGATGCAGAATTCATCTCCAAAGAATGATCCAATGTTTAATGTTTGGAAGGAACTGAAGTGTGAAATTTCTTTGTACAAAAACAAAAGCATTAATGAGCAAGCACTTGGTTCATCAACTGCCAAAATCGCCACTGATAAATCAGGAGACTGTTTGATCAATGAGCAAGGACCCATTGATGATGTGCATGCAACTAAGCCTGAACTTGCAGCTCCCAAACATTGTGAGGCTGAGGAACCTGAAAATTTAGAGAGCAATCGTGAACCTTACTCAGCACTATTGCGGGATTCAGTTCCTATAAGTGATCGATATAAACGCGAGTTCAATTTCGATACCATGCCGGGATTGAATCTAGAACAACATGCCCTGGAAATAATGGGGCAATACCAAGCCATGACAGGCTCAGTTGATCTTCAACAACTTGTTATTGATGCAGACACAGATTTTGAAACTGATCTTGCTAATTAATTCTTATCAGCTACTGTAAAGTATGCGGAGAAAAGGCCAAGTTGCTTGTAAGTGTTTATTACATCAAAGATTTGTATATGTTAATTTTTTATTTGATAAGTTAGTTGTGTAATTTGTGCTAATAACAGTTGCTCCCTCAGATTCGAGATGGTGCAGGTTACCCCTGATGTCGCGTGGAGCATCCTGCGCAAGAATCACGCATTTCTCATGAAGCGTGATCACTGCAAGCCTTTCTCTAAGGTGAATATTGGGTTTTTTACATCCTTGACATCCTCGTGTTCATTACATTGTTTAATATTAACAACAGTTTGAAAAGAGGGTATGCAATTGCGATTTACACTATTTTGTCATGTTTCTCGTGAATGATTTATTTTCTTGTACAGGTCCTTATTGAATATTTTTTCTTTCAGGAACGCTACAATCTCAAGAACATCCACAGCAAGAAATACAACGGCTTCATTCCCAAATCTGTAATTGATGTTGCTAGCACCAAGGGCAACCGCGGTATTGTCATCTCACACCGCAAGAAGGGGCATCAGGTACCGTAGCTATTTAAGAACACCTACGACCTATGAAAAAAGTTGCGCATGTATCTTAAACCAAAGTGCCAAATGTGTCTTCAACGAGTTTGACAGTTGTGGATGAAGGTAGTACTTGATTGTGAATGAAATTTAAATATCGTTAATTTAATGTTTATATCAATATTCAATTGAAACAATTTGCGGAGTTGTCAACGTTGAAATTTACCATGAATAAATTTTTCAAGACATGAATGAACCTGGCAAATTTGTAATTTTCAATTTGTTGCGAACACAGCAACTAATTCGTTGCGAATACAATGGCCCATCTGTATACTTAGTAAATGGTGAATAATAACAGCTCTGTGATCAATTCATATTCAGTAACTGGTGCTTTCAGTGTGTATTCTACTGTATAACATTCAAACGTTTCTCTGCATCTACAATCGGCAAATATCTATGAATAGTCGTTTCCCAGTTCCGTCCCGCCCTGAACTACTGCCGCGAGTCAATTCGCACCAGCGACCGCCACATCTTCCGTCACATCAGGATCCTGACCCGCGGCCTTAAATGTCGACAGGATTTGGAAATGGTGGGTTGGAAAATTGTTATTTTGGTCTAGGTTAAAGTTAAATTTTGATGCATGCATAACTCAGCAAGTTTATGGTAGTGGAAAACTTACAAATTGTTCGCCAATAATTTGTCTAATGAGTCGATCATTTTCTGACTATAAAATGAAATGAAACTAGTACGACGATGAGGTATGAAATGAATATAACATGTCTATAATTCATTGAATACCCGATGTCAAGCGCAGAATGGGATTATATTTTAACATCCATATACCTCATCAGACTGCTCTGGCGCGCGCTTCGACGCTCCTGAGGGCCCAGCAAAGAATTGCCAACAGGAAGCCAATGCTGTACAAGCTGAAGGCTAAGAAAGTGAAGAAGGCCAAGAAAGAAAAGAAGGCGTCCAAGAAAGCTGCTGCTGCTGTAGCCGCCGCCACCAAGTAATTCCTCAATAAACCGAGGTTGTCAGTCTATTTGTATTTTTGACATGCTGGGTAAATAACGGTTGATACACAAAAAACAATTTATTCAAATTAGGTTCCAATATACAATATAATCCAGAACTGGACGTGTGAGGCAGAACGGTTACCGCGAATCTCGTAAGAGAACTCGAGAGCGCATAAAAACCATCTATAAATACATGAGCTTTTCAATGAAATAATTCGAAAATATATAGACACATACATTGCACCAGGTTCAAATTGCTTCAACACTGACCACTGTGAACGTCAGTGTTCCAACTTATGGAAACTGCATATAGGCACGATCGAGAAACTGATTTCATTATATCCTCCATTTGCTGCATATGCATCTAAATACGCTTCGTATATGAACTAATTTCATAGTAAATAATGCAAATAACGGTACACTTAAATGTATTCATCATATACTTCGAAATAAAATACCAATATACAGTTAATACAAAAAATATGCGTTGCGATATTAAAGTTTTGTTTGCAGATGTTGCTATTGTTCTTTGACTTTCATGTAAGCAATTAATTTGCTTGTATTCTTCCGAAGATTTACCACAATTCAAAAGAAATATACCGGCATTCTATTCTAAATGAATAACCCGATCAAGCTTTTGCTTGGTACACGTACCAAGTTTATAATTTTTGGCGTCAAATCTATTGAGTACCTTTTGGTAATAATTTGGGCTGCATTATAAAAACAAGAATCAAATTACCAAAAAAAAATTATCCGCTATCTATGTTCGAAATCTTATACAGGAATTGTTGAAAACTAAAAACTAACGAGGCAATTACGTCCCTGTTTGTGTAATTTTTGTGGATTCTACCTTGTGTTTTACACCATTAACATCTTCGTGAAACACTTCGTTGTCAATGCATCCATTTCCTACAACCCCAGCTACATCCTTACGTACGGTATTGCCGATGGTATCAACAGTTTGTTTAGAAAAGGCATTACTTTTATTATTCACCGAAGTGTGCACCGCAGAGAACTCGCGGTCGTTCACGACGCTTGCGCTCGCATTCGAAGCAAGAGATGAGGTCGAGTTGCGGTGCTTGATGCTTGGATGTGTGATGTTGAAGACGATACCAATACGCAGGAAAAAGCGACGGAGCACCGCTCTCAACTCGGGGGTTAAATTGAAGCACATAATTTCACACAAGAACGGGTAGTAGTTCGATGCGTGAGCTTGGAACTGAAGAGAACAAAATATCATGAACACGCGTACACTTGGATAATAAGATAACGAAATTTTTGATATTCCAACGTCATCCTCAATACTGTCTAACATGTAAAATATCTTGAGAAGTGACAAAATTGAGAAACGTGTGAAAATTGCAATCATCCGTTCACCTGTTCATGAGGCATCTTATGGATGTTCGTGAGGAAGAGCAGCAGCAAGCTGGACCAAGCCTCGCGGTGACTTTCGGGCAACGCTAGGAAGTATTCCAAGCCCGATCGACACACGGCGATGAGACGCTCTTGTACCTAATAAAGCCTCCGTTATTAGGCTTTGTGTTCAACATATATACCTTCCTAAGATAGTATTTAGGGCCACCAGAAAGAGAGCAACGCGTAATTTCTAAAATGACACACTACTAATGGAATGGCCTCGTAAAAGACGTCGTTTGCACGGCACGTAGAACGTCGTGGACCTACCCCACCAGAGTTGCGTCAAAGCATGTATATGAGCACCACTAATATTCAGTTGCATTCTGTGACCGGTAGTTCGAGAACTTGTTTTTTTTCTCAAATAAAAAATTATTTCACAAGTTCAAAGTTGACTACCAATTGGAATTCAACTGAAATTGGTTGGAATTCAACTGAAATTGGTTGACTTGCACATTATGTAATGTGGTATATTTGACTAAACACCAAGCCGTTCTTTGATATATACTCAAGTTGAATGATTAATTTTCTAGGATGATTCTATACATTATAGATTGTTAGAACATGACCACTGAAGTGTGCTACGAATTAGGCAACATTGAATTAGAATTTTTGTTCAACTGGGAATAACTGAAGAACTGACCTGCGGCCAATCGGCTTCTCTGGCGGTGTCGCTCAGCATTTTGAAGAGAATTCTAAGAGCGCAGGCCAGCGATTGTGTCTCTTGCTTAAGGAGGTTTGGTTTGACGCTGCCCTTGAAACCTTTCAACAAATAAGTAAGAGGGGTAATGAATCCAATCTACAAAATAACAAGCTTTCTGTACAAAGAAAATTCATGTTGAAGAGCCAAATTTCTTTGAAATGCATAAATGATCAGCGGTAAATGCCGTTAATGAAAAGATGAAAATTTTTTCACGCCTAATAGACAAGAATTAAACGAGTTCTCTAGCGAGAGAAACATCGATAAACCAAGACCTGCTCCAGGTGACATTTTTACCGAGAAATAATATACTGCACTAAATGTAAAGTTATAGATACACCGGAAAAGTTTTGTGTCTGACCAGCCTTCCAGAGCAAGTTGCGCTGTTCGTGGTTACTGTTGAAAGATTTGGCGAAGGAGTGCGATGCCATAAGACAGTCGAGGAGGGTGAAGAGCTGCTGGGAGCTCAGGTAGCGGTACATGCCTCGGTCTTCCTCCCTGGCGCTGTTAGTTAGGCGAACTTCGTCTGGCGGCAGCACCAGCGCGTCGTCACTCGCCTGAAGTTGATTAATAATTGCATTGTAATTGAAATAAACATTGGTTATATCATAAACAAGATAAACATATTAGCAAGAAATCGATATTGTATTTGTTTCGATCAGAGATCTAAACAATTATTTTCGCAATTGATTACTCAATACGAATGATTAGGTATATCCATAGAGATAATAATAAATATAGCGAGTTGATGAATCTTCGCCCAATGTGGGTACAAATTTGAACATCTCAACTATAATCCAGGAATACTAAGTTGTGTAATGTCAAATTTTTTTTGTGTGGGATTAACGCAAATTTGCTCACTATTACATAAAGCAGGAAAAAGCCATTTCTAAGCGGCAGACCTGGGCCAGGGCGAGGTTATGTTGATCTTCCTTCTTGCTGGTCGTGGGGTAGAAGACGATGTTGTCGATGCACTGGATGAGTTCGAGTTGTACCACGCATCGTATGAGCAGGCCTGAGAATTCCCGACTCTCGCGACTCGCTAGACTCGCCTGCGCCAAAACCATTAATTAAAACAGCATGTGGGGGAAACGCCACGGACGTCGAATACGGCGAAGATAGTTTTGGCCCAGAAGTTTTAACAGGATCCGAAATTTTTTTTCTGTTTAGAATTATACGAACTGGTTAGCAAAAAGTGTAATTTTGGTAGGGTTATTAACTTATTATTCAAAGAAATTTTTAAAGATGTAAACTCACGACTGCCTTCAATTTTATATACCCAAGTATCAATCTTAGAAGATCTGACTCGTCACGAGGCAGATTCTCCTAAACAATTAGACTCTGGAAATTACAAATAAGAATAAATTACGCAAATAATGATAGGTGGAAAAAATTGCTCAAAATACAAACAAAAGATCGGATAAAAAAACAATGTGAATGCAACAATCGACATTACGTCAAACTTCTGCGCATAGTGCGCTCGTTTGCAGAATTTTTTTTACAAAATCAGCGAAAGGATTGAGTATACCTGAAAAATACTAGTAATAACTCATCAGGCATACGATTTCGACAAGCAAAATACGAGTATTTAATTTAAAAAGACTCACTTTTAAGGGCAAGCAGGAATTTAGTGATAAGTAATTTCGTCAGTATAGAACGATATCGCACATTTTTACACAAGATTTATTGATTTATTTCCAGAACTTTGAAGTTGTATTGATTTATAACCTCAACTTTCTCTTTGTACTTATGTCAAGTTGAGCATGGATGACTAGACGGAAGGGGTTAAATTAATGACATTCGTTTCAACTATCACAAGTCACCAAGAAATAAAAGATTTATGTGCATACAAGAAGGATCTTAGGACGCTAATTAAAAAACCTTAAACACAGGTACTGATTTGTGACGATTTTAGAAACAAAAAAAATAATTAAAAAAAGTAAAATTAAATGATATTGTTGGTGATATTTATTTATGAAGCAAGTATGCCATGCATCAGTTAGATGGGACAGTCAGGCAGCTCCATAATCTATAATGAAGAAGCTCTGAAGCACATGCGTTCATTTCACCGAAAGTCCGAAACAATTGAGTGTCAAAAAAAAAAAAAAAAAAAACGCTCCTCAATCGGTCTTATAGTCAGATTCTTCTGCCTTTATCACGATATTGCATCGGATCAAACAGATGTATAAAAAGTAACAATATTACGAAGCACGCAAAACATCATTTATCACTCAAAGTTTCCACTTACTAAGATGGATTTGCTAGGAGTGTTAAGCGGAACCATCTTAAATTATAATTATTATCTCTATTAGTAATAGTTGTTTGAACTTCAATGTCGACTCGAAAAAGACATGCTGAACACCACTCATGATCGCCGCACGAGCTGGTTATCTCAGGCTAGCATTGGCACAGCATTTGAAGCTCAACCGTCATGCAAGGAGCTCAAGACTCACAACGAAGCTCCATAGCATAAGCAGTAGCACTGATCAGAATACCTTCATCCTGGCAGCCGTACTGCCGTAATCCGGTTGTGTAAGCATTTCTCGAGTAAGCGGCTAAATGTAAGTGAAGGGTAAACTTAATTCAGCGACCCACACAAATTGTATTCTTACAAGTGATTTTATAAAGTAACAGAGGAAAATTGAGCAAGTATTAGACTAGAGAGTAAATCTACGATAGGATATCTTTAAAGATTCATTCTTATTCCTTAGAAATGTCTGCATTTCAATGCAAAGAATTCAAGAGTTAGTAAAGCGCTTAGTGGTTTCTATAAGACCCACCAAAATCCTCACAAACAAAGTAGTAAGCAGGCATAAATACCACGTAGCCATATAGAGAAACTTAAAATATCCGACCTGCGGGCTGTTGCCAACAACCTGCTCGCCAGGATGCTTGGGTCGCCACGTGAGCAGCGCGTGGGGCAAGGTGCTCCTGAAGATCTGCAGGAGACACTCGCACGTCGAGTTCCACGTGTCTTCGGACAGCGACGCGCCGTTGCTGATCACCAAATTCTCGAGGCAGTTGGTGCCTGACCGCGCCAGCTGTTCGTTGTCTGAATGAATAAATAACCTTCGTAAACATCGGCACAAGCAAAGAAATTAATAACAAAAAACAATACATTTACTAAAACAAACTATAAAGTATATTTTGGTTTCACCTAACAATTTTAAGATTCGATTTAAGAAGCTAAGAAACAATCACAAAGACGGTGGATTTTAATTCTCCAACACAAGGATTCAGTTAGTAGTTCTTAAATACTAAAATTGTATTGAAATTCATAGTTTTAGATGAACGGTAACACTAATTGATAACAACGTGTTATGAATAAATATATCTTGTAAATGATAAATTAGACCGAATTTCAATCCCGATATAATTTTTCAATCATTTTGTATAATTTTGTAATGCTTCTGCAACTGCACAGTTTAAATTTTAATTCAGATGTTAGCAGCAGTAACCATTGCGAAGAATTTGACATTAGTTGGACAAACAATATCGAGGATTTACTGACCTTGTTGAACGCACCACTGCAGCTGCGCGTAGAGCTCTTTGAGCAGAATGGGACTGAGCACGTCGAAGTATTGCGTGAACACGTCCACGATGGCGTACAGAGCGTGGTTGCACGTCGTCGTCATCCATTCCGCCTTCTGAGTTCCGGTGAAAAATCAACAAATTTAATTGGTATGCCACGAAAAATTGTGGATTCAAGGTAAGGTTTTTATAAATACACAATTAAGGATTAGGTTTTAAGGATAAGGTTTCTTTCGCGATAAGGTTTTTATAAATCAGTTTCTTTTTAGGATACTTTAATACTTTTTTTGAAGTACGAGATCCGTTTGAAGTCGGGTAATGAAAAATCGTACAAGAAAGATCGAGCGAGCAGCAAGTAAAACCATAGAAAATGACGTGTACAAAAATTATGTCTCAAAATGAAAAAAATCATAATTTTAAAAGCAAGAACATGAACAATAGAAACAAAATTTCCAAACGCAAGGAGTTTAGAAGTTTAGAACCAAGTGAGAGGCGTCAAAACTAAAAAACTTCTGTGCTTACATGCAACAAGTTTAATATAGAGGTTGAAATGCTTGACAGAATAGAGATAAATTAGATGTTGAGCTTGAAAAAATGAAGAGAATATAAATCAAGTTGATGTAGAGGTTGCCATACTGAGGCGCGCAAAGAAACTGACAAGACGCTTGGTTCAGAACGCTTAGAGGAAACGATGACAAAATTTTAGAGGGTGAAACGCTAGAGTTGAGCACTTTGACGCACGGAAAGCTTCAGAATAGAAACCAAAACCCCATCCCCAAGCAGCATCTTAGAACATGTACTTCAATATTACACTTTGGAATCATGTTACACTCAACCGAATCATGGGATCATATGTATTCCTTCACGAGATCCTAGCGTCATATATTAAACGTCTCACTCTGGTATTACCTATTGCTACATATATACACTCTACTCGCATCATATGCTCCATTACTCCTACACAAATATTATAAAATTTATTTTTATCATAGAAAAGCAGAATAACATTCGTTGCGCTGGATGGATATTTCCTCCAGCTTCAGAATCTCATTAGCAAATCGTCTTCTTCATTATCATAACTACCTTCAAACTAACGTCATGAAAAAAACGAGATGTCAAAACCCATTTAACTACGAATTCTTGTTTCAAAATTAAAAATAAAATTAATTTTTTTAAGCCAGAGTCTTACGATGCCCTCACGATACGCCCCACTGAAAATAAAACAGGAGGCGAACTTGTTATCTCGAACACGATAGGTAATACAGATACGCGCTCAAATAGTCCCAATATATTTACAACGTAACTCTTAACCCTGCAGAGGTCGCGGGCAAAAATTGACCGAACTGGTCACTTTTCCGTTCGGTTTTGTTACGGTCGATTTTCTTAGGCAACCACTGTGGGGTTAAACGAACAAACACATCAAGAAATTTATCCAAATATTCAATATATTATATGGAAGTGACCGGTGATGGTCAGAATACGCCAATGTAGGGTTAAACGAACAAACACATCAGAAAACTTATACAAATATTTAATATATTATATGGAAGCGACCAGTGTTGGTCAGAGTACGCACCTCGAGCTGCATCTCGCTGTAGGCCGCGGCGCTCTGTACGAGAGAGACGAGGAACTTCAAGCACTTCAACACATGCTTGCCAGCTCAACTACACTCTTAGGAAACTTATCTCGTCACGTGCAGTTGTTGTGCTTGTACAAATGCTTGGACAACCATTGTACTCAATCTTAAATTGATCTAAATTGAAACAAGTTGGCTCGAATACAATCCGACCAGCTTGAGTTCAGTCCATCGAACTCCCATGACACAGCTCGAGTTAAAACTATCACTAAGATGTAGAATATATAATTAATTGGTAGCAAATGTCCAAGTTGCAGCATTTTAACGGAAAAATCTTGAAAAATGTTTCCTCAGTGAGTATTTTCAAACCGCATTTTACCCAGAGATAAATGTTCCAGCTCAGGAAGAGAATAGCAAATTGAGACGGACGAGATAAATTTCCTGAAGCGGATACATTTCACATTGAAATAATTTTAGGATCAGGAGGAGCTGCTTGACTGGCCGTGTTCTCATGGTGGATCAACCCGCAAATTTTTTTACAAAATCAATCGCCGATATTTTAGTTTTGATTTACCGAAATAACTTTAATACAGACTTGTAAGTTCAAATTAAGTGTGTAAAAAAGTAATATTATTGAACCAATGGCCCATAGAATGTTAAGAATTTAATAGGGATTACCCAATTGGAACGAAATCTTAATGAAAAACAAGGTTTAGAGATAATATAGGTGATGAGTTCAGTCGAGCATAATCATTGATATAATTAGTGACCACAGTGTGCCTTGCCACCCGAGCACGATTAAATGAACAGGTATTGTCATCAGTCATTACAATCAATGCACGGCACGATGTCGTGGCCACTGAGATCCACTGAATGAAGTGTTTTCACACGGGCAGTCAGGCAGCAGTCTCCTAATAATAACAGATATACAAGGCCTAAGGCACCGCGCTCGCTAACCAATCATGCGCAGATATCACAAATAAATCAATAAATCACTTCGAGAACGTAGAAGCCTCGCCAATAACAAGGAGAAACTTGATTGGGAATGCGAATTGATTTCCCAGTAAAAATTAAATAAACGATCATCAACAGTTCAAGAATAAGATTAAAATAAAATAATCAAAATCAAGACAGAAAATTCTAGCTTCAATTTAAGGCTACAAACAATAACATGAACAGCAAAATCAGTAACTATATGTTTTTCAGGACTTGAGTTCACTCAAGAATTCGACTTGGGGAGTGAAAACAAAATTTCATGCAGACGAGGATGAATTGCAAGGATACACTCACTACTAATTACGAAAATATATCAAAATACGCTTCTTCTGTACTACGATCTGAACTGAATTCAAGAGAAACTAAAGTAGAAACTGAGTGCGTAGAGTAAAGTCGTTGAGTTGAAATGCATGGAACTACTGACAACAAACTATGAACTTACCTGCATGACTCGCTGATAGACGCTTTAGACGTCACTGATACCGAAAATTTAATAGAAATTGCGAGATTTATGAAATCTTCACGTTAAATCTGGGCTTTTGAAAATTAATCGCAAGTAAAGAATTAGATATCAAGCAGGACAGATAGAGATTGGTTTATATACAGCAGTGGAAGCTCTGCCAGCTTATCAACATAAGTCTGTCGACAAACTCGGAGTTTTCGAGACGCTTGAACAAGTGATACAATAGAAAAGTTAGTGTAATCTCACACAGCTCATTGAAGGTGCGTTTGTAAAACATACACGAGTGGATTGGTGTTAGGAGGTAATGAAATTATGCATAGATCGAAAATACTACTGAGATCTGGAAAAGAAGAAGTTGACATGGAAGACATGCGGCCTGATGCTTCTTACCTCGGTCTGTTGTTCTGGTAGTTTCATGTTATCGAAAATGCGGAATATGATTTGGAATAAGTCCTTCCACCAGTGAGGGCTGAAACTCTCGCCGTAATTCTTCACCACCTAAGTGCAGGATAGAACACACATAGTCAATAATTCTTACCGATTTGAATGAATTTAAATCGAAATGTGCCGGACTAATAAGCTAGATTAACACAACCTAGTCGCATCAACCATTGAGTGTGCCAAGTGGGTAAATATCTTGAACGTAAACAATCTTGATCAAGTTTCAATTGAAATAAAGGCTATCAATTAATATAGTAGTTGTATATTTGAAGAGCTGAACTGTCACTGTCACGTGTTATAGATTTATTTTTATTTCAGAAATAGAGTTTGCCAGGAAGAGCATGAATAAATCAGGGTATGTTATTAAGGACAAGATACGTATGGGTCATCCAGCATAGTGCGTTAAACTCTCAATTCATACGATTATAATACAAGTACAAAATAAAATTCCCCAAATATGACAGCGATGTTTTGCACGCTTTACAGCACCGTAAAATGCTTGACTCACGAATGATTGACCACGAAGTTCACACAAAAGAAACTACTTGTTATCAATGGTTCAAAACAACGTACTTTATGGAGATTACTTCTTTAATAAAGAAAACGCGTTCAAATACCGAGAGTTTACCTCGAAGAGCACGGTGAGAGCCCTGGTGCGCACGTCAAGCTTGCAGCGCGTGATGATGCAGCTCAGCTCGAACAAGATAGGGAACCATCCACGCACCCACACGCGGTCATGCTCCGTCACTGACAGGTCCTCCAGGTTGTGCTCCCGGAACATCTGTGTCGTATTAATATTAATTAATTAATTAATTAGACAGGTATTAATGCTCCATTTATTATGACAAACCATCGAGGCACTCATACACGGTCATGCTCCATCACCGACAGGTCTTGCAGGTTGTGCTCCCGGAACTTCTGTGTGGTAACCGCTCAGTACATTAATTTGACATTTTATTATATTATAGAGAATATTATAATGATCTGTATCAGTGTGTCAAAACATTCTTAGTCATCCCGTCTTAAAGTTTCTGCAGATCTACATTGTTCGTAGTGAGCAACGCGATACGGCTAGTTACCAGCATTGTTTGATGCAAGCTCGAATTGACATTAAATGGCACAAATTAAACGTATCCTGACTACTTTGCGATAAATCGTACCTGCGTCACTTCGTGATTTCAACTGCACCAAAATGCATCTTCTTCCGTACCTGTGTGACCTCGCAAGTTAAACTGACTGCAGAGAAGCACCTGCTTCAGGACATGGGTGACCTCTTAACTCCAACTAAATACACATACTGGTCGTAAAAACAAGCACATTATGGTCGTAAAAAACACATAACGGTTGTGAAAAAGCACAATAAGGTTGTAAAAATTAGTACATCATGGTCGTACAGAGAAGCCCATTATGGTCGTACAAACAGGCACATTATGGTCGTACCTGTGGTTTCTCATGAACATATTTGGCACAATCTCTGATGAGCGCGATAGCCTCCATACTGGTGTCGGGGAAGCCAGCATTGCAGGCAAATTCGCTGAGGCACTTCACTGAGTCTTGGAATGAATCGATTACAGTGATGAAATGCTTCTGATAGATTTGACCTGCAACACAAAACGCAAACACTTGTCACAAAAATTACGCCGAAGAATTATACTATTTATGTATAAAATAAAGATCAAGAAGAGAATGAGTACAATACGTACAGTACATGTCGTGGACATGCCTTACTCGTCTTAGAGTAAAGCATGTCAGCTTAGATAATTGATAGTAATCATGACTTGGAAACTTCTTCATTGAAAACCGCATGTATAATGATAGATCGCCATATAATGCAAATAAAAAAAGGGGCTTTATTTGGATTATAGGGTATGAATATTACATGAGAAGTATTAACACTAAAGTAAATAAAAGGAGGATTTAAGGGAATAAATGAAAAAATCGACATGATAATACTTACAAATAATCTCTTTGGTGGTGTCAAAGGCCATCTCGACGATATTTTCGTCATTATCGGACGCGGCGAGATGAAAGACACTAAAGATGTTCTTCCAGCCAGACTTGACGTTGCTGGCTTGCGAGTTGACCATCTGAGTGATGCAGCGCACTACCATGTCTTTGATCATCAGAGACCTGAATAAAGGATCAGTAAGATCATTAAAACGAACTCAAGGATACATAATGAAGAAACCATTAGTCAGTCGCTATCAGATCGCTCGATGATCTCAAAGATTTATCAGCAGAAGATGCGCAATGTAGACATGCGTGAAGCTTTCAATTAAATATTGTTAGTGGTGCTTACGAAATCTTTTTTCTAATAACATTCCCTTCAGTAGCTGAAACATTGCATATTAAACCTCTCCCTCAAACAGTCTCATCGATGAACATTTCAATCACAAAAACATTTCCTGCTATGATGTTGCGTTGTCCTCATAGCAACATCCACACAGGTCGTGTGGTGTAAGCTGGCACGCAGAATTTCTGAGTGACTTAGCAGCCGTGACAACGAAAACAAGCTCTCGTAATGAATGACGCTGAAAAATTTATTACGAGTTGACTTCGTTGAAAACACGTTTAATGAACATTATTTCAATGTAGCGTTCATCATGAAATAAGAGTGTCAGGATCTCACCGGTTTCGTTTCATGATGTGCTCGAAGGGTCTCAAAAACTCTTTCTGGAACCTGAAGTTGGAGAACTCTCCTTTCTCAATGAACTTCATTGCAAGCTGGCGTAAAGAATCCACCGCGAAGACGGCGATGTCTTCGTTAGGATTGCAGCCAACTTTGTTGAAGTGTCCACCCAGAACCTGAGGCAAGACAGAAGATATGTTATTTTTATAGGAGAAAATACATTGCCAAGATGAAAAAATGAAAAATTATTTTTTTTTATCAAATCACAATCATTAATAAAGATGTTTTCATTAAGCTATTGTTAGCAACAAATGAAGACGGGAATAGTACCGTTTAGGTTAAAATCGTTTTCTGACAGCAATCTATAAAATCGTTGACAAATTTACCTGGTTGAGAGTACATTAGAATTGTCCATCACACGATTCATCTATTTAATTAGAGTAAGCTTCAGTTTAACTGCAATTCATTGAAACCTTAAATCTTCAATATGATGAGTTACCGTAGTTCCTCTCTCACTCACCGTATTTTCAATCCATTGTATTTCTTTGTTGATTTAATGAAAAATATTTATATTTTCATTAATTCATTTTCAAAAATATTGATATTTTCATTTTTTTTCATTTTCAAACAATTTGAAAAATGCAAATGAGGACTAAGCACCTCCCATATCCTAGACCACTGCAGCCTGATCCTGCCCATGTTGTAGTAGCTGATCTCGACGATCTTCTGCAGGGAGAACATCCGCGGTGTGGCCGCCGACAACTCGTCCAATGAAACCTGCAATAAAAACATATTAAAAAAAATTAAACAGATTATTTTCTAGTATTTAAACTAATCTTTAAAGAGTACAGAGAATAAGTTTTATAAACAGGAACGAAAGCTATTCTTTAATGCTTTAAATTGGTGTCATATATCGGTATTCCAGAGTAACCCACGAAAATACTCGTTAGCTCATAAAAAAAAACAATAATTGACTACCAACAGAGAACTCAGTCATCAGTGGCAGAGACCTAATAACCTCCAGGACGAGTAAAGCCGACGCTATATTTAATTGAAAAATCCTATATTTGTGCATGGAATATAATTGTGTTGCGATGGTCTTGCTATTGTGCCAGGACCTGACAGAGGGCGGTGACGAAGTGCACGACAGCGTCGCCGTCGAGGCGCGTCGAGCCCGTGAATATTCTGTCGACGGCGACCACGACGCTCTGCGACGACGTCTCGCCCATGCTCTCCTTGATGTGCGCCAACTTCTTTTGTTCCCCGCTAACTGGTAAGTAGAAATTGAAAAATCGGTAAAAAATACTGGAAATTTAATTAAAAACAAAGGTTAGCGAATATTAGTAACAAATTTTGTAAAAAGGGTATCATTCGGTCAAGTACAACATCCATTAAGATAAGAATTGATATGATAAGTTGGTTAAGTTTTAAAGAGGTTATAGTGGTAACCGTGCAACACTTCTTTCCCTATTGAATGCTAGATAAATAATTAGCTAATCAATAAAGATAAAATTACGTGACGGTTGTAGGACATACTGACTGTAAGGACTACAAATCTCAAAACAGATCCGGCATGTCAGCGAGCCAGTGATGGTCGTGGCCTTAGTACCCTAGTCGTCATTACCAGGATGAGTAATTACAGTATCAACACCACCATAAGACTCACTGAATTCAGGAAATGAGTCCAGGAAATTAGAAGAGTCGTTGGTCATCTTGAGGCCGGCGTGTCTGATGTACTGGGGCTTGACGCCGGTGCCGATCAGCTGCGCCAGCTCCAGCTGACTGATGCATTTTAGGATCTCCAGCCACGACTTACCCAGGTAGTTCCCTGCATGAGCATACATTCAAATGAGGAACATGCAAGTGTAGATTGAAATTACATGCAATCGTGTAGTGAAATTAAGGACATGATAGCATGTACTATTAAAATAAGGAACTAAACTGCTGGTCATGTACGTACCTAAGTGTGTGTTTGAAACTGTGAATTTAAATACATGAATTGAGATTAGGACAGTAATGGCCTATATTAAAATTAGGAATCTAAAGAAAGAATGTCCATCATAGCGTGTTTTGAAATACTGAATATAATAGCATGTTTCGGAATCACGTAATAAAGCTCATTGGGACGATTATTGAAATTAGAAACATAACCGAGCATCGAAAACAGGTCCAGCGAATTGAGTCCTCCGAGGAGCAGTTTTTTTTTCAGATATTAGTTGCGGATGCATGAATGATATTCCGACGATTGTCTCTTAAATGAATAATGACACAAAAATCACGAAAATGGTCGTGTAAATTCTAACTTTTTATAATGAATTCAAATTGATCAGACCGCGTGCAAAAGATGGTAGAGAACTGCAAAACAATCTAAATCTGGCGTGCATAATGGAATTAATCTGGAATAAATTGATAAATAAGATTGGAATAAATTAATAAATAAGATTAGAATAAATTTAAATCTTATATAAATTTTTATTAAGTCAATAAATTCATTTCAAATTGATCTTGGATAAATAAATAAATTAGATAAGAAATAATATAAGGTAATTGAATTAATCGCGAATAAGTAAATAAATTAGAATGAATTTTGAATGAATTAACCATCAGTGTGGGCGACGGTGATGAGAGTCTTGATGCAGTCGACGTTTTTGGCCTTCATCTCCGTGAGCGGAGAGTTGGCTGTGAGCAGCGTGAACCTCGCCAGGCACTGCACGAACGCGTCGCGCTCCGTCTGTAACATCATCCATAATTCAATCAATTGATGCATAACGTTTAAAATTAATAGGTCAATCAAAACAAGCGGTTTCGAAAATAGTGACCTAATGAATATAGAAACCCAAAGGCGGTGATAAACCCAGTTATAACAAACTTGTTAGTTTTGCGTCATTTAGACTCTTGTGATGAATCTGGTTGTGATTTTGATATTTCTGCTAGATACAGCCGAGCTCTAATGTACGCACATACTGGGTGATGATACCTCCATTTGGAATACTCTGCTAGATAACGGCGAGCTCTAATGTACGCACTCATTGGGTGATGATACCTCCATATGGAAGACACAGGCAATCCTGATGGCACATCTGAGTCCGTCGAGACACAGCGCTGCCACCTCCGCGTCGTCCCCTTCCTGCAGCCCCACAGAGAACGCCGCAAGAAAGCACGCCCATGACAGCTGCTCAATCACAAGTCCCATGGGTAATCAATCACGAACAATGCAAGCGAGATAAATCTATGCATAAACTGGATCTCATAGGTTTGATTCTAAAACTATGCTAACACTAGTTCAAGTTTCATTCTCCACTGACTATTCCGTGAACACTAGTCCTTGTTTTATGGGTGGAAACCTATAGCTTGCCTCGTGCCACACTACCTTGAACATGGGCCTGACATGCTCGACATGAGTGGCAAGCGTGAAGGGCATATCAACTTGCCACACTACCTTGAACATGGGCCTGACATGCTCGACATGAGTAGCAAGCGTGAAGGGCATGTCAACATGCGATGCGGCCTCCATGAGGGACTTGGCGGTGTGCGAGATGCTCTCCATTTCCAAGTTGAACAAAGACTTGCGCTTCTTCTCGTTGGCCACGGCTGTGAAAACATGGTTAAAACTTGCGTCATTTGCACTAATTAGGTGAATGTCATGCTTGCAATAATGACATTGTGTAAATAAAGATAAATCATTTAAGATTGTTAAACACATAGTGAAATAATATTCATTTTCAAGGACGTTTTTATAGCCGGACTTTAATAAAGTAGCAGTCCCAATTTGAAGCTGCCTATCACCAGTAGCCGATCGAGTGATAAAAATTACTTATCAATTCTATACTTGTTAAGAACTATGAGATTTCAATCATTATTATGTAAATCAAATATTGTGAAAATTTATTGTGAAACAAATCCGTTTTGAATGCATTTTTTTCATCTGTTGTAAATTTGCGATAAAAGCAGAGCGAACAAAACAAATGATGGTCGTCAAAGAATGCTAAGTTACAGAATTACTTCGGAATGAAATGGATAATTCATAAAAATTAACAAAAAAAGAAAACAGGAACAAATTCACTTTTGAGCACAAAGCGATCTTGAATAGACTTTTGGAGCAATTAAGTGCCTAAGTGCCAATAGCGATATTAATCAGAGATATAAAATATTTCCTAGATATTTTCCAGAGAAAATATTATTGCGAGGTAATGTCTCACCCATCTTGCCGAGCTTGGTGGACGTGGTCTTCATTTTGATCTCATTGCCGGCGATCTCGTCATAGATCGCTGAGAGGTACTCAGGTGGCAGGTCTTTGCTGTCGTTGATTCCTCTGTTCATTTTGATGTATTGCTCCTTCGTCATCTTATGCTGCATAACATCAATTAATTATGATAATGCTTCCATGAAACTAATTACTTTCATGACTCTCTAGCAACAAGTTATTCAAACGAAAAAATACTTGGCGAAAAAAGAAATGCCGAAATGTATCAATTAATATATAGGTGTTGATAGGCATCTCAAAGTCCTGTATATACGATGAACAATAAAGTGAAAATGATAATGTGCTTATTAAGGTAGTATGTCTTTTTTCTAAACCTATAATCCTTATACAAAAGTGAAGAATGGGCTATTTGAAAGTACCAGCAAAATAATCCGACAGCAATGCAAAAATTTGATAATGCTGGAATGAGAACCTGACATGGCACTGATAATTTTCTTCACATTCTGTCCACACATTAACTCAAGACTTGCTGCTGAAACTTTGGGATAAGCCAGTCTGTCAATTTTATCCGCATGATGTCTAGTATAGGCGAATAACTTGGAAAGTTTGTTATACTCGAGATTGAGTTTTTAAAAAACGGTGCCTTGTCTCAGTTTGTGATCATTTAGACGTAGATGCGTAGTTTCCTTCTGAAATTACTTCCAGCACACATATTCGTGATTTTCGATATTAATTACATTGGTTTCACATAAGCCTGAAACCAAATTGTACAATGTACGGTCAATGTCACGATAACGAAATTTAAAGTCCAGGCATAACAATCAATGGGAACATGAAATTAGAGTCATGCACCTTGACTTGGTTGCTGTGGAGGTCCGTGGTGAGCATGATGATGGAGTAAGCAAGCACGTATGCAGTGTCGGCACTAGCGAACAGGCCAGGCTGGCTGTAGCACTCGCAGTACCGAGAGGCAAATTTCTCCATGAGTCTGTCAATTTTCTGCGCCTCGCCAGGCAGCCGGAACCCTTCCAGGAATAGCCGTAACGCTGGAACAAACTCCCGGTCGCCGAAGTCTATCAGGTCAACGTATGCGCTCATCACCTGGAGTAGAAATAAACACAATATTAAATATTTAAAAGATTAAATTCCAGAACACTTGCACTAATCGGTTATTAAAAGTAAGGTCTTGAAAAATTTATTTCAACAGCGGTTCTGGTTCCTAAAAATTCACTTAGACATCCATCATTACAAACAATTATTGCAACTTTTGAATTGTATAATCACAATTAATTATTAGATAAGGTAAAATATATTAAAGATTATATGAAAAAAATTCGTTCCTTCACTTATCCTCGTCGCTCATGTAATTAGATTTTTTGACGAACTTCTAACATGGAGGAAGAAAACAACGTTTGAGGAACGAAAACAACGTTTTTCTTTTCTAACAACTTGGACTCGAAGAAATCAATTTCTATGAACTGTACAGCAAATTTTGCTGGCTCAAGTCCGTTCATTAAACAAGCGACATAAATGCAGCGCAATATACACGTAGTTAGAATTCGACTCCTAAGATTAATCGACATAAAAATTATTTATTAGGATTACACGTCTCTGCTGAATGCTTGGGATCTTGTTCATACATTATTGCTTAAATGTACAGTTATACCGTAACTAAGGCACGTTTCTGTTAAATGGATCAGATTAAACCTTGTTTACACATTGTTCGGCGAAACCTAGCAGTACATGTATTTTGATTAACGTACTCCTTCATTGAACGGGTCGGTTAGTACATTAATTACAAATTATTTAGTGAACTGTATCTTTATTTACGTACTTCTCTGTTGAACGGGTTGGGCTTCACCTCGTTTAAACATTGTTTGGTGAACTGTATCTTTATTTACGTACTTCTCTGTTGAACGGGTTGGGTTTCACATCGTTTGAACATTATTGGTGAACTGCATATTTATTTGCGTACTTCTCTGTTGAACGGGTCGGATTTCACATCGTTTAAATATTGCTTGGTGAACTGTATCTTTATTTACATACTTCTCTGTTGAACGGGTTGGGTTTCACATTAATTAGGTATTATTTAGTGAACTGCATCTTTATTTACGTACTTCTCTGTTGAAAGGGTCGGGGTCGCCGAGGTAGTCGCCCACTTGCGTCTTGTCGAGGCGGTCATCCTCATGGAAGAAGCGCGCCACGTCCACGGCCGTCGTGCCCAGCAGTCCGTGGGATTGTAAGAACGACAGCCCGTGAGCCGGCTTGCGCTTGAACCTGACCAACAATTAAGCATTATAAGAACAGTATGCTTTGAACAGTGAACACACTTACTTATAGTGTAGTATATATCGCTTGGATGCACTCATCGAATTCGATACTACAGCGAATCGGGTGCGGGTGCAGCGTTATGAAGTTACTTTTGTTTTTGTATGTTGATTTTCGAACATCATTTATAGAATATGGAAGCAACCTTCCAGTTAATTTGATACTATAACAAACGATCGATGATGAACTAAGATCCCGATTTGACTAAATTAAACGCTTCAACTCGAATTTGTGGATGAAGCACTTTACCAAGACTCTTTAATGAGGTTAACGTTTGACTTTGCATTTGGAAAAATTTCTATAGGTATATAATCAAATAGAAAATAAAATCAACTACTTGTTATAATGTAATTCCTGGTAGTGGTACAGGGTTCAGGGTGGTGAGGCAGAGCATATTTAGATGAATTATAGACCATATTTGCCCCGAGGATGGAGGAAAGAGAACAGCGAGCGTCCCACTGGTGAGTGGGACGTTAAGTTTAATTCTTAAGCTTACAGTGGCCACGTGGATTGCATATGTTATCCATACGGACGAGAATTAACGGCAACGAAAACGCGACCAATTTGGTTGGTTTATAGCACGCGACCACTGCAGAGTCTCGTCAGAAAAAGCGTATGCATTTTCCAACTCGAAAATAGCATTTTATCATATCATTCCCGTTTCCAACGTGTCCCAAATAGTTTATGATATTATTAAAATAGTAACTTAAAACAGTGCATACATCAATATTCCCTGCTCCCAAAGCTCCTTCTTTTGTTTGAGGCTCTGGAACTGCTCTGGGTTGTCCACTCCAATTCCTGACGAAGGCGCCGTAGCAGCAGCAACATCAGTTGCAGGGGCGGCGCCCCCAGTGTTCAAGGAGCCGTGGGAGCCGTGCCGCGCCATGGGCAGTCGAGGGGACGCCCGTCCTCCACTCAGGGCCTCGTCGGCGCCTCCGTCAGAACCGACTTTTTCTTGGCCTGCAAATTAGAAATCAAACCAAAATTTATTCACAAATGACTTTCTGAAATAAATTTGAAATGTATTACTTTAATTTAAATCAGATTGAAAAGTTAGTTGCGAACAAGTTTTGTCAAGATAAAATGTTTTCATGGTTAAAAAAACGATCGCATTGAAAGAAAAAAAAATCGTGCCAATGCGCAACTCCCAGATAATAACAGATCGGCTTGAATATCTCTATTTTATATTAAAGTCAGTGAATTAACTTGATCCCAAAAAGTGGTGAAGGGCTCAAATAATAAACTCGCTTCAGCCGGCAAGTCAGCAGCAGCAATAGCCTCTCTCAGAGACGAATGGCGGTCAAATGAAAGATGGGGAGCAACAGAAATGTTGAAGAATTAGATGACGTATGCCACTTCACTGAGGTTGGAGAGGGTGTTGGGGTTGATGTATGCCACTCACTGAGGTTGGAGAGAGTGTTGGGGTTGATGTATGCCACTCACTGAGGTTGGAGAGGGTGTTGGGGTTGATGTAGAGGTCTTTGGACCACTCGACCATGCACTTGAGCGTTGACACAAGACACTCGAGGCCCTTGAGTCGCATGCTCTGCTCCTGGCCTGCAGCACTCGTGCCGTACTCCCCGGGCTGTCCTCCCTGCGCTATCTTGCTCAGGTCGTTGATCAAACTGTAAATGTGGTAAACTATTAATTCAGTCACTGCCAAAATAATGAATAACTAACCTCAAAAACAATTTTGCTCCTGGATCAGTGCGAAATAAACTTTTGAGTTGAATACAGAAAATTATCTCCGTGAAAAAAAGTAAAATGCAACTACATGAATAAAAATGAATTCCAATTCAAAAATATTTCCTGCTTCACAGAGAAATGAACTTGCTTTTATTTCTCGCAATCAATGACAGGAAGCTGCTTCGATTAACACTTCTTTGGTAATAATACAAGGACCAATTCATGGCGATCAAGGAAGCAATTTTTCAGCAATCTACACAAAAGCAGAGTGCAAAAAAAATTTTCGTCACACTCACGAAAAATTTGGTTCAGCAGTTCTACGTAATGGTATCAGGATACATTTTCACTATAAACTTCTACCGCTACAAAATAACAGTTATCAATTAATATTAAACACTGCTGTTATCAGTGATACTCAGTCAACCTCGGTTAGTCTAAGAACTGCAACATTTTTAAAAATAACAAAGTCTAGAATTACTCAATGGTCTTACTGACGGTAACTCCTGCACTAATCTGAGTGAAGTGCTGGAAGCCTGCTTAATGGCTAGCTAAAATAATTGAATTAAATAACATTAAATTGTCACATTGAGTGATGTGTAAGTCTAGACACCCAATGTGATCCATGTCACTTAATGATAAAGAAAGCAGCTCTTTTACTCTAAGGCTGATATATTTTTGCTAATATTAGGCACTATGCGCACCGCTCAAAGATGTTAGCAGCACTGAGATCGCAGTCGTAATTAACGTAAATGTCGACGACGCTCTGAGCATCTGCACAGATCCTCGTCAGGGCCTGAATCACCATCCACTTGTGCTGGAAGCTCGAGCTGCCCGCCTCCAGGATGTTCAGGAAAATCTCCTTGAAGAACACCTACAAGGAAGAGAGGCACAAAAATTAGGCGCACGAGAAGTCAAGCTGAATTAAATGGGCAAACTCACATGTTATGGAATTAGTTAGCAAATTTGTTGTGATACAAGACATAGTTGGGTAATTCAATTCTCGTGAAGTGGAAACTAGAAAAATGATCACAGCAAATGAGATACTTCCAAATTTCACACGTACAAAGATAAATAGCATTCTGATACTTGATGCACATGGAATAGCAATATAAAATAAAGAATTAAATCCGTGCGACAATTAATTAGACACGCAAGTGCGAAACTTAAGGTAAAATTAAAAAAATACTGGCTTAGCTTCACTAAAGCACGCTGGAGTTTATTTGTCAACTACACTCTTCCATTTTGGATGATAAGCATTCAAATTAGGTAGGTATCAAGAATAAAATGATTACGTTTCAAGTTTAGTTTGAACAAGATTGAGAAAGTACTACAGAAAGGAGAGACTTCGAGAAAAAGCAATGCAACATGCTTCAGGTCGAATAAGAACATCAAAACATGCCCTAATTAGCGATTAATTATAGATGTGCTCTATTAATTCTAGCATCAGTACCTCAATTTGCATCTTGAGGTGCGCCTTGAAGTTGGACAGGAGCGCCACAAAAAGGGCGAGGCTGAGATGGAAGACCTCAGGTATTGGGGACACGCCGTTCTTGCTGAGGGCAACACAGAGGTACTGCTTCACCGCCGTGCTGAAGGTGTCGTGGCTGCGGAACACGGGACCTGCGTTCTGGACGATCGACAGCAGCATCTCCAGCGACAGGATCTTCGAGCGCAGTTCGTGGGATCTGGTTGCGTGAAAATAAATGAGCTTCAAGACCGTATTTCGGGAAATGATCGTTCAACAAGGTTGTTTAAAATACAAGAAAAATTGCGTTTATTTTGTCTACCATGTGTTCATTTTGTCTACCTCAGAGCCTTGCTTCACACAACTCACTTTGGATCAGGAGCTTCAGGTAAAGGTTTCATGGAGAGTTTGCAAAGTGATCTGAAGACCAAGAAAGCATCTTTCTGCAACACATGACTCAGCTTTCCCTCATTTTCGACTGCATTTACAGCTGCTAAACTCTCCTGCAAAAATAAATCTGTTAAAAATGTTTAAAATCCTTTACATAACGGAAAACACGCCAGCTACACGTGACTCCTTTTGACACCGTAATCATCCATTATGGTATTCATTTCGACTCCTGCTGACACTGTAAACATTCATTACGTTGAGTCGTAACATTCACTTGTTATTTCACCTCTAGAGTACCTGAGAGGGTATCCGAGTGACGGTCGCAGAACTAGAAGGCGTCTCGACAGGCTTGGCTTCTCTGTCACCGACGTCAGGGCTTCTGGCAGCAGCGTTCTCAGCAGCTGCAGGTAATGCCCTTACGTCGTTGTCGGCACATGAGCGGGCGTCAGTGGCTGCCAAGAGAGAGCCATGTACATGAAACTAAAATCTCAGGAAAATTCCCCATTAAAATTGCTGAGACAAACAAGCAACTAAAACGAGCTTTTTCTAAAACTGAAGAAAACCGAGTGATTGTTTATGAACAGGTGATTGTTTATACCAAGCTTGGATGATAGATATACATGGAATATATGATTATATATAGTACCAAATATATTTAAACTTGATTTTCGTACAGTACACGTATGTTTTATTCACAGATTATTTCCGTAACTAACCAAAGGTTAGCATATTATTGAAGCCTCAACTTGATCATAAAAGACGGGAGTGGCTCAAATGAAGGAATAAAGATGTGATGTATGCATTGGTATGTCTCAAATAAACGCACATGTAAGTCAGCAGTCATATTACAAGCAATTTGTAGTAAGCCAGATCAATAAGGAATTTATTACCAGCGCAAACGTTCTCGAGAATCTCGCCCATCACCACAGCAGCGACGGCTTCAGGAGATTCGTCAGCGTCTGTGCTGATGTCAGGGCTTTGTGACGAGTCAGTGGGGGCAGCACCAGGAGGAGGTTCACTGCTCTTGAACATTTCTTCAGCCGGCACTGCCTTTACAAAACAGACATAATTTATGTTAGACGAACTTTAAATAGATGCGTGCGAACATGTGTATATATAGAGGGTTATAGTTATAATAACACATACATGGACCTCGTGTGAGATACAATTAAATACTTGATTGGCAGACGACTTTATTTTTATTTAGTTACTTTTTGTGACGAATGCCATAGTACGGTACAACTAAGAGATCAGTGGAGATTCTATAGCATCAGTGTAACAGAGCAATCTTTGGAGTATAGCAAGTAGGAAATATGAGAGCGCAGCACTAGTAGTGTACAGAGCAGCACTAGTACCGTACTGTGCAGCACTAGTACCGTACACAGGGCAGCACTAGTACCGTACTGTGCAGCACTAGTACCGTACACAGGGCAGCTCTAATAGTTACAGATGGCACTAATAGCACACTAACCACCTGATCGGCAGCATCGAGGAGCGCGATGTCGGTGACGCTGGCGCCGTCCCCTTCAGTCCTGGTGTCGGGGCAGCCCTCCCCGCCCTCGCCCTCCTCCCGTGCTGGCAACACGTCTACGCCGCCTTTGTTGTCCTCGTTAACATCAGGGCTGCTCTTCTGTGGCGCAGCCTTCATTTCAAGACACGAAGCTTGCTTTTCAGGACTGCTTTTGATCAAATTATTATCCGGGGATGAGCTTTCTTCTTCAGGTCTACTATTTTCCAGTTTACCTCTACTATTCAACAAGTCTGGAGATGCGCTAATTTCGTCAGGTGTGCTGACCGAGTGTCTTTTGATTTCAGGTTCGTGTTGTTGCTCATTTGCAGCTGACAGTTTGCTTTGCAAAGTGTCCTTAGCGGGGGACACTATTATGCTGCTGTCAACGGGACCTCCAAGTGGTCTTGTATCTGCACAAAGAAGTATGAAAATTTAGCAACTCTTCTTTGGATTTCAAACATTATGAATTCATAACAAGTTCCAGGTAAGGAAAATTCTTGACAACTATAAATTGAACAAGTTGGTAGAACGTAAACATCGAAATAAATTCAAGTGTGCAAGGATAAGTGTGTTACTTATCATCCAGTGTAAAAGCAAACTAAAGAAAACAATTTCATTTGGGGCCATTGAATCAGAATCATAATGAGGAGAATCAAGAAGACAACATGCCTAAATATTGTAGAAGTGGTCACCTTGGGGTAGGTTATTACACATGTCAGCAGTGCTGGGCTGTTCACTGGAGCATGCAGTCTTGGCACAGCAACTGGCATTGCTCTGCGTCTGCTCCCGAAATTCTTCACTTGCTTCTTCAGCCTGAAGAGCGAAGTACGAGTGGTTAATAAAACTTTCATGAACAGAATTTGGCTTCCAACATAAGCATTAGAATAACTTCAATGCTATTTCTTAGAAGAGGACTAATTTTAATATTAGCGATTTACAGTAATAATTTTCAAAAGTACAGTACACAATTTAAAGTTTAATACATTTGAACACCACTTCTATGGTTCCTATTTATAATCCATATCTTTAAACATTTGCCTGTGCAGATAAAACCCATTTGAGAAACAACACAATTGCATTCATGCTGGACATACAGCCTGAGCCTCCATCCTGGCAAAGATAATGTTGATCATCTGCGTGAGGGCGGCCTTGGCAGTGACTTGGTTGGTGAGGTCCCTTGATGCAAGGTGGATGCTGTAGCACGTGCGCACTGCTACCAAGACTGTCCCCGCGTGCACACTTACATACTGCGAGGTCAGCACTGTCAGCACCGCCTGAACAGTTAACACAATATAATGTGGATGAACGAACACACAACTGTCTTTTGCACATTATTTAGAAACTATGAGCATGCATCTGTAAATATACAGCCCGACTATCAATGCAGGACAATACTATACTAAAGGAGACTACATATACAGAATTTAGATACTATAAAAGCACAAAGAAGAAAGACAACAAGATATTTTTTAATGCAAGGATGGGTAAGCAAGTACAGAGTCCGCCATATTTATGGCAACGAATGTTTTTTGCTATTTCTCAATGAAACAAACAGGTGCATTGTTTTTTATTGGATAAGCTAGTAGCCCAGAATTACCTAAACAATTCTCAGGCATATTTATGCAATATGACCATCCTTATTTTTAGTGACGGCCTCCAATCTACGAGGGAAAGCTTCACAGGAGACACCGTGCATTTCTTGAGGGATCAAGTCCCATTCTCGTGTCAATTTAGACTTCAAACTATCCAAAGAATCATGAGGTGTTCTGCAGACCCTACTCTCTAAAATAGCCCACACAGAAAAGTCGAGAGGATTCAAATCAGGGCTTCTTGAGGGCCATTCATTTTTGCTAATGAATGCTGGGATGTGACCCTGAATCTAGTTTTGGGTCATGTTTGAGCCATGTGATGGGGCAGAGTCTTGTTGAAAATCCATGGTGAGCCGCTGAAGTGTTTACGGGCCCCAGGTAACAGCACAGCTTCTAAAATGTATCGCTGACTGTTCAATTTCAATCCTGAGGTGACAAAAACGAGTGGACCTCCCAGTGGCGATTACCGCGGCCCAAACCATCACGGACATGGGATTTTGACGTCGTGTTGCTGTTATGGTTGCCACAGATCCATCCCAACTCCAAACTCTGTCATTTTGACGGTTAACTCTTTGTTCAATGTC
This sequence comes from Hyalella azteca, assembly GCF_000764305.2. NCBI lineage: Eukaryota > Metazoa > Arthropoda > Malacostraca > Amphipoda > Hyalellidae > Hyalella > Hyalella azteca. The sequence continues at coordinate 19,023 of NW_025939286.1, read as the reverse complement.
AAATTTTTTCTTGTCACTGAACACCAAGTTGGGCAGCATGCCATTCTCAATGAGATCCAGAATGTGCTGGCATCTTTCGAGCCACGACGGTCTGTTAGTTCATGCCTTGTTTGCATCTTTTAATGGGATGTTTTGAGGTCATCTTTGAGGACTCTACGCATTGATGTCTGACTGACTCCTGCTTCTGCAGCCAATTTTGCAGCTGAGTGAGAGTTTTTCCTCATCTTCTACCTCGTGCTTTTGACCAATTGTTTTGTTCAGAAATTTCGTTTCCTTCCTTGACAGGTCAATTGCACGTTTCACCAGTTTTCTTGAATTTTTTTACCACCTTCCACACAGTTTCACGATGAATTTGGAGCTTTTTTGCAATGACTGAATTATTACTCTTGCCTTTTTCATGAAGGGTTACAATTGCATTTCTATCTACTGCCACAAGTAATAGTAAATTTAGACACCTTAGACTTCTGCAATATAAAATAGATGAATTTAAAGATGATATTAAGCTTCATTTTAAAAGAAAAGTCTCCTAGAAACCAATTTATTTTATATAGCAAACATCCATTGTCATAAATATGGTGGACCCTGTATGTCATATATATATACCATAAAAATGTAATAGTAAAGAAACTCACAAGGTACTCGTGTAAAAGGAAAAAAATTTAATTCAGTGTTCAGTTTTCAAAACGTAGGATCTCTATGAAAAATAAAAAAAAAGTAAACATATACCAAAAAATAATATTACCTTGATAATTTGAATTTCTACATCCTTGTCAGTGTTGGGCCCTAGGAAGCAGTTGCATATAGTCTCTACTATGTGGTCAATGAGGCGTTTATTTGGATCGTTTTGGTCAGGACAATTCCCAGTCAAATGGCCGTAGGCTATGAGTTTCTGCAAGACAAAGTCATGAACTACTACAAAATTAATGGAAGAGAACAATATGACATTAACATATAATAAAAAGAAATACATAATTCATGACAATACAGTATTATGAGAAATCAATGTTTGATAGGAGCATTTTAATGTCATCTAGGATAAATCCTGTAAGAAATGACACAAATATGGAGTATAAAATAATTTTACAATTTTCTACACTAACTTATGTAACAATTATTAATCAAAGCCTTATAGTAATTTCATATAAAATAAATATAATGAATCAAGATCAAAGCAAGTCAACCATGTGATGTTGATACATTTTGACTGAAACAAGTTTTGAGTGTTTAATGAAATAGCAACAAAAAGCTAAGATATATGCACCTGGATGCAGTCTAGGGCAGTAACAACCATCCGGGGGCTTTTGGACTGACATGCCAGCTCAAATGGCAAGAAGTATTTCTCAACATCAAACGCAGGAGCATCAGAACGTGGAAGTGGGAGAGCTGAGCTACCAGCTCCTGAAATGGAAACATCACTCCCCAGGGCCTTCTTGACATCCTCTGCATGTTGAGAACATTCAAGTGTTACAGTTGTAGTTAGGAGTCACATATTGACTTGAAAATTATTAACTAAGATGCTATCAATTTTAAATGAACTTTCATCTCATAAATTTATATTCTAAATGAGTGAAAGAAAGTGATTTTTAACCTGGAATTTGTAAAAAGCGTACAATGGCCTGTAACTTACCTAGCTAATGTTCAAAGCCAACAATGGGCATGACTTACATGCATATACATTATGTTCAGAGCTGACAATGTACAGTAACTCACCTAATGTTTGTTCAACAGCTTTCACTAGCTGAGAATGATGGGATTTCCTTATTTCCCTCTCCGACTGTAGCTTCTCCAGAGCACGAACAACAAACATCCTCCCAGATGCAGGCGACCTCATAACATAATGGCAATTCTGTAAATTAATAAATACATATTAATCTAGATGCAATGTGAGAGCAGGTAGCTTTTCAATAATGATTCTTCAACCTGCTCAGAATTTAATCGATTGTTACAGCTGGATTGCTAATATCACATCCTCAATGCAAAATATTGTGGACTGCAGAGATGTGGACTCTCTTCCTCATGATCACATACCTGAATTCAAAGACTACCATCAAACAGGGTAATAAGGGATGCTTTTTCGCTTGTTTTTTGTTGATAACTTCTTACTATGAAACATTTCATAAAGTTTGGGCTCATTTTAAAGGTCTTTGCATGGGCTATTGAATTGACATTCCCCAAAAATTGTGAATACTGGTATTATTCATAAAGTGCCAGAAGCAAAAAAGTGTCCCAAATTACCCCTGGGAAGGGGGTAATATGGGACACTTGAAATAAAACTTAATTTAAAAACGTTTCAAGCATGCAGAGTGTACTCATTCATTATTAACAGTACCTACTCCAAAGTACCTACTAACAGCACCTACATCCATTACTAACAGTAAGGCATGGTGTCAAACCACAGATTTTTTAGAATCAGTTCATTTTTAATCTCCTCATCTACTTACAATTTTAAATCAATATATTAAGTATGAAAATGTTGGTATCCATGATACTTCACTAGTCTTCTCAAAAGATCTTATAGGACTCAAAAATGAACTAGAGAATCAGTCTAAAAAAAGTCTCTGCTTTGACACTATATGAGTCAGTATCTACTCCAAATGAAGAAGAGGACTCTTCATTTGTAGTTTTGTAGATGACGTAGATGTAGAATAAATGATATTTTCTGTGACTTGTACTTGTTTTTCCTTTTATTGATAATATTATCTTATCCATTTTTCATTAACAAAAACTATTTTTTCTATTCTGTACCTAACCTTATAACCCCCCCCCCCCCAATACAAAATAAAAAAAACTTCTGTGCCATTGACAACACTCTTTTTTACTGCAAGCTTCACATCAGCAGCCGTATAGCATTTCCTCCATTAGCTTACAGGACTGGGACTGTGCCGACTCTTCAAACTTGGGTTAATGCATTACTTAGAAATCTAGTCAACTACAACTGCAATACAACACAGATATACATTTCTGTGGGAAGCACATTCATGTTCAAACTATTCTAGGAGCTTGGTGCGTGGCACATTTTTTTACTAGCGCAGTGGTATTACCTACTTTAGATTAAGTGCATCCAATAAAAAGGGTGTTTTCCTTTTAATTATATATTTTTTGGGGTATAGATTATCTGAAATCTGTTTTGGGCAGTACCGATTTTTTATATACTTTCTATAGAAAACAATGGGGGACCCATGGGGAACCAGGGGTTTTGAGGGAGGGGGACACGCCCAAGGCTCTAATTTGTCAAAAAAAAAAAAAAAAAAAATTGGCAAACTTGGCGAAAAGTTGGAAAAAAATCGGAAAATATTTTTTGACTGGAAATGATCTATATTGATCTGGGAATGACTGTAAACCTATGTAAAACCCAAAAATCGCGCTAGGTTAGGTTAGGTTAGGTAATATATAAAAAATTGGATCACCTAATCTAAAGTAATACCAGCACAGTATTATAATGCATTTATTTACTGGCATAGTAATTTTCACTGTTCCCTTTACCACGTTTTACTGATCTCCCACAGAGTCCTCCACATTCTAGAAGTGGGCTACGGCCCTAAGATATGAGACAAGTGTTCAATCAGTGTTCTGTTAGAGTGACAGTGGTTTCCTAACGTTATAGTATTCGTTTTGCCTAGCTAGTGTTTGGGAGCGTGGCGAGTGTTATAGGCCCGCTGATAATAGCTGGCAAGGGTGGAAAGACCTGGCCCGTGTTAGCTGAAGCTGCCACACTCGTCGACGTCATTCTTACGTCACTGCTGCGCTGACTGACCAGTACTCCACTGTTTCCTTCTGATTGGCTAAACTCTTCCTACCATAAACTTGAGGTTTCATAGAAGGGGAAAACCTAGCTATTACGTGAAGGAAGTGGTTGACCTTATCGCCTCAGGGCTGCTACATTGCCTCAATTTCCTCAAGCCTGTCATCTGAATAAGACTCCTGCTGCCCAAGCGTGTTAAGTGCCTGTTTCTTTTTCGGACCTAACCTGGAATACAACGGGAGACGCTGTCACGACATCGCATGTGCCCCGATTTTTTCTTCTTTTGGGCGCAAACGACAACTTTGTAACCTGCCATTGTTATACCCAAGCTCGGCGCTTAGTTCTTCTCATATTTGTATAGATACGTGCAATTTATTCAACGTGTACCTGCTATTTTAATCTGATTGTGTAATGTGTAAATCTAGGTTTAGGCGAGGCTGTGATTAGAATTATACTTTGTTTTTTACATGTTTATGTATCTTTTTAGGCTTCTTATGGCTCTGTAAACAATAGGTTTCTATATAAACGTCTTCTTATTTCTATAGAAACGTCTTTATATTTTAGGAGTGGCAGATGATGTGTTTCTAGATTTTCTGATGATAGGATTATATACAATCGTCTTATTTTTATTGAAGCGTCTGTATATTTTAAATGTGACATACTAATAATTGCAGCTCAGATGAGCGCAATCACCCATTGCACTTAGTCTTACTACCTCTTTTCTAAGTGTCTCGTGTATGTTTAGCTAGGACGTGTACTGTTGTCTGTATTGCTGCTGTATTGGGAACTTGGGAAGTACTGAATCTTGTGTGAATTGAAGTGTGAATCAGAATATACTTGACTGGACTGTTGGAAGGATGGGAAAACAGACCAGGCAAACTAGCGCAAGAAAGCGGGATGGAGGTGGAGATGAGGTGCCAGTGGACCAGGTGGAGTGTTGTCGCTGCAAGAGTTGGTTTTCCAAGCAGCAACTTGGGATTGAAAGCTGGTCAAATGAAGATATTAGGATATCATACGTTATCTGTAGAGAGTGTATTGTAGCCTTAAGGGACGAAAATGGTCGACTGAAGAAAAGGAACGAAGAACTAGAAGAGATTGTTGCACGAGCTAGCAGGGCGAGGGCTGGAAATCTCTCCTGCCATGCTTGTAGAGCCAGTGGAAATACTGATGAGGGAGGGGTGGGAAAGGGCGAGGATAAAGCTGTAGAGACTGAAGTGAGTGTGTCCGAGTCGGTGCACGGCAGGACAAGCTCGCATGTTCATGGTGGGGATGGTGTGGATGAAAGAAGTGGGAGGATGAAATGTGACAGAACTAAGGTATGTCAGAAAAAGATAGTTAAACACCCAATTGTTATGGTGGGGGACAGTGGAATGTCGGCACTTGCGGGACAAATTAGCGTGAATGAAATAGGCAGTGAAATTGTATCCTTAGGAAGAGCAAACGTTTTCGACATACGGAAGCACTCAAAACTCAAAATTGAAAATTATAGTCGCGGGCTCTTTGTCTTACATGGTGGGGGAAATGGGCTTAAAGAATAGGTGTGGAAAAAACCGTCCAGGAAATTACTAGTTGCGTGAGGGAGGTGCATGAAAAAAATATGTCTGTGGCAGTAATCGGTATTTTGAGACGACCTAGAGAGGATAATACTTACGAGAGAATGAGAAGAGATGTAAATATGAAAGTGTTTAAGAATCTGATGGAATTCAAAATCGAATGCTTGAAAATGGGTGAAAGAAATGTCAGCTTTCTTGATCCTGACTGTATTACAGAGAACATGTTTGGAATGGACGGAATGCACCTCAATCCTGAGGGGACGGAGGTGCTTGGGCGAAAAGTGAAACGGTGGGTGCAAGAAAATTGTGTGGAAGTGGTACATACGGAATGACAGAAAAAGAGTGTGAATGTGACTAGACCAAACAATACGAAAATGGTGCAAGTGGGACTGATAAATATCAGAGGCTTGGGTCTTGGAAAATATGAAGATCTGTGTAAAGAGTTGGAAGCACATCAGATGGATATAGTAGGTGTAACTGAAACTCAAATGAGAGAGAATGGATGTCTGAGAAGCGGGAAGTATGAGATGTTCTATAAGGGAAGGAAAAAGCAACAAACAAAGGGTGGGGGAGTTGGAGTTATTGTACGTATGGAGGCCGGGTATGACGTGGAGGAAATAAGTGTTGGTGAAAGCGAGATGAGCGAGGATATACTTGCTGTAAAGGTCGAGTATGCAACAACTAAGAATGAAAGAATGCAAATGGTGATGATCGTATGTTATATGACTGTGGAGGGAGTAAGGTCTGAGCGTGAGAACAGGGAAAAGTATGCCTGTATAAAGAAAGTGCTTGATGAATACAGCCATGAGATGATAGTAGTTATGGGGGACATGAATGGACATGTTGGTGTACTAGGAGAGCCTGTGAACAAAAATGGGGAGCTTCTGAATGAGTTTGTGTTTGAANACGGACTGGGTGAGGAGCAGGAGAGGCGTACGACAAGGCTGTATCCTGTCTCCGCTTCTCTTCAACCTCTACACAGAAGAGATGGCCACGAGGGTGAGGAGAATGGATGTTGGTGTGCGTGTAGGCGGCGAAAGGTTAAGAATGCTTCTGTATGCTGATGACGCTGTGATTATGAGTGAAAATAGCGAGGAACTGCAAAGTATGCTGGACTGTGTGACTGAGTATGGGAGGGACTTTAATGTGCGATTCAGTGCGGAGAAGAGCCAAGTACTTGTTGTGAATGGATCGATTGAGGATATGAGCAGAGTGTGGATGTTGGGAGGGAATGAAATTGTTAGGACAAATGAGTATAAGTACTTAGGGATGTGTGTGGACCATGAAGGATGTCAGAGAACAATGGCTGTGAATTTAAGTAAGGCGAACCAATGGCTGGGTATACTTGGAAGTGCAGCAAGAGTGAGAGCGAGTAAGTATGAAGTATTGAGAGAAGTGTGGAAGAGTGTAGCAGTGCCTAGCATTATGTATGGACTGGATGTGATAGCATATAGTGATGGCGAGCTAGATAAATTGGAATTGGTACAAAATAGAGTGGCAAGATTGGCACTAGGAGCCCCCAGGTGGACTGCAGTAGAGGCCCTGAGAGGAGACATGGGTTGGAGTACCTTCAAGGAAAGAAGAATGAGAGCAGTTTTGAGGTATAAAGTGAGACTGGAGCGAATGGATGATGAACGTTGGGCTCGAAAGATGTATATGTGGAACATGAAGGTGAGCAAATAGGCACGCAGATGTCGGGCAGTGGTGCGTAAGTGTGGCATGCATGAAGCATGGGTGCGCCAAAGGCCCGCTGGGCCAAAGGACGAATGGGTGGTGACAGTACAGGGTGCGATTGGGATAGAGTGGGATGAAAAAGAGTCGAAAAGAGAAATAAATGAGCGAGTGAAAGACTATGGGCTGAAGGTATGGAAGCAAGGAATGGAGGGAAAGGACTCTCTAAGACTGTATCAGATGAAAGCGATGCCAAAATATGAATGTATGTATGATGGTAGTAGAGGTGGGGACCTTCTGTTTTGTGTTAGGGCAGGCGCGCTAGGTGTGAAAGGACGTACATACAGGTGGAATGAAAGGAGAGAAGATAAATGTTTTATGTGTGATGGGGATGAGAAGGAAACTGTAAAGCACTTGTTGATGGAATGTGGGGCGTATGAGAGAGAGCGTCAGTCTATGATTTAAGTGATTCTGAATGAGAGAGGTGAGACTAATGAGGTGGGGCATGAGAGAACAAGCGAAGAGTGGATGGCGATAATTACGGGTCTGTCTGAGGGAGCAACTGCAGTCTGCAGCTATGTTTGAGAGTGTGAAGAGATATTTGGAAAACGTGTGGAGGATGAGGGAGAGGAGGAGGATGATAAGAGTGGAGTCTTGAGGAATGGAGGGTTGAGAGAGGGGAGGGTGGGAAGACGAGTGAACGTGCCGAATTGTTTCAGTACGTGGTTTTAATTTTTTGCGATTGTCAAATTTTTATATTTTTTCTTAGGACAGCTGTGAATATGGTATATTTTTTCTTAGGACAGCTGTGAATATGGTATATTTGAACTTTTTTGTTAACATAAGAGTGTGAACTTTTAATTTTTTTTTATGCTAGTAAAAGTTTTTTAGGCAGCGTGTATGACCGATTTAAAGGTCATGACCGTAGGTCACCACGCACCCCAATTCCAATTCCAATGATAATACTGATGTGCAGGATTGTAAGTTTCCTACTTGCTACTTGTTTCTGAAATCTTGTGGCTCCGCTCAATCAACAATCATGACAAATTTTTAATACCTACATTTGGAATCTTGTGGCCTGATCATGCACTTTTGTTAACATTCTTAACAATTAAATAGAAGGTGATTCATCTGGGTGTCATCTCGCAGTTCCGGAAATTATGGGAAAGCTTTAGTCACGGCCCTAAATAAATAGATGTTTTCCACTCTTGCTGGCGTAGTTTGACAATGATGGCATGATTGGCAATGGCATCCATGATACTTCAATGGTCTACTTTTAGGACTCAAAATGAACTTGAGAAAGAGCCTAAAAAGTCTCTGCTCTGACACTATGAGTCTATGATTAGTAGAGTAGATAGAATTTTTAATTTTACACACAGACATACCTAACACAAACAGGCTAATACTAACTGAAACACTTGATTTAGACTTTAGTTAGTTAACACGGTAATCTATTTACTTACAGGTTACAGCAGTACAAATAAGCTTTGTGAACTTTGCCATCACAGTCGTTTCATCATGTTCCGTAATAGCGTTCGCGTCAACTACCAACTAACTTTCATCTTAGCGTTAAATTTATTAATTTATACTGTTTACAAATTCAGTTGACAAGACTATGACGTCAAGTGTCAACACTACATTGACAAGAGTTTACTCCAAGATACGCAGAATTTCTGGTAATACTCTTTCAATATTAGATTGAAACAGAGGTAAACGATTTGTATGAGGAGTTTACATTAGTTTTGGGGAACTTACTTGTAATTAAAAAAGTAAAGATAAAATTGTTGATGACGTGTTCGGCTAAAACAGCTGATCTCTATTGTTGTATACTCAGCGACATCTTGCGCCCAATACTATCACTAAGTATATGCAGGATTCTGTTGTAACTTTTGGACGAAGCCAGAAAGTATGTTTCTAAATTCAAGTTGCACGATTTAGTTTTCACCTAAAAATTGCTCTGACAAAAAATACGAAGGCAAATTTCACCAGCAATCGTAGAATGATACGAGTCATTTTTCCTTAAAGATCAATGTGATTTTAATTTGGGAATGTCGTCATCGTGATAGTGAAAAAGTCGCATTATAGTTACTTCGTTTTACAATAGGCAATGAAAAAATCGCACGGACACACTCTCCCTGCTCACTCTATTAGAGTATACAGAAAACACTTGCACTCATACATTACTTGATATTTGCAAGGTATCAGAAAATTTGGACTTTAGTGAAAAAAACTAGTAAAGTTGTGGAATTACAAAAGAAGCGATATGCCAATATATAATATATTTCCAAGTATTTCTTACCGTGCGAAACTTAAGGGTAGTTTGCAAGATTTTTTTGCCCTGTTATTAATTGCATGGCACTAATTTTTGTGTTGCAACGAAGATCCGCGAAAAAATTTTCTGCTGTGAAATTTATTGTAAACTTGTACGTGGTAGAAGTGTTTGTCGTTGTTAAAGTATATGAAAAACCCTCACTTGACTAGTAACAACCTCAGTTTGTAACAAACTTCCAAGCAATCATCACCATAACTATTGCTAAAGGTCCTAATCTCTTACATATTTTGGTGTAGGAGTTTTTGAGTTGGCTTCTTTAGAGCTTGGCACTGAAAATATATACATTAAATTTAATGTATTTCGTGAATAAATACAATATATAACCATTATTCACAATACCCATCGTGTCGGGGTATTACCTGGAGGTTAAAATTTATAAATTAATTATTAAATCATGTGGTTATACACATGTGGGAACGAATATTTTTACTTAAAAATGATTTCTTCATTTGTATACATCTGATTCATTTTAAAAACTGAACAATCTAATTTTCCTCCAGTTTTCACTAAAGGATTTAGAGAAGTTCTGTGTTTTCTGCATGTGAGGAAAGGCATAATGGAATTGAACTACGTACATTATTTAAAATTATCAACGCAATTTGGGTTGGCAGATCTGAAATGCCAGGATAGAAGCCAACGCGTTTCGGTATGAGGGAAATCCTAAATAAGTGCATTCTATAGAGGTAAAATCCCAGCTATTTTGCTAGCCTTGTCATTATGAAAGTTTGAGATTTTTTTCCTTTGCTTTTCAGAAGCTGGATATATAAATATATGGAGATATTTGTGAGCGCGCCCATAATACCTATTATGCGCATTGTTTTCCAAGTCGGAAATCCAACTTTTAGTGATGGTGGCGCCATCGCAAATAGTCAGTAGACTTTAAAAGTTTATGCTTAATTCAATTATAAAATTACTAAAGTTAGTATTGAAGAAAGAGTGATAGAAAATAAATTTTAATAGAAATAGTATTATGCAACAATAAACTGATGTTCTTTGTTAAATGACGTACATGATAATCGTATTTAGGTCCTTAGAATGCTTGTAAATCGGATCCCATTTCAGTACTATCAGTTTCGGTGCAGAAAGGCACGACATGTGAGCATCTTATGTAAGATGCATCAGTCCTGAAACTGAGTTTATTTCCCCGTGTTCTTATGGTGATTTGTTGTGATTTTTGCTGGCAGAGGAGTCTCCATCGCCTGGGCAACAGCTGGGACACGCTGGGGCAGGCTGGGATGGCGTGTCATCTCGACACATTTGCTGCAAACGAGCGAAAGATGAGGCTTGCGCCTGGGACTGGAGACCGCCGCACAAGGGGGGCTGTTGGAGCTTAGCTTACTTCAAACGCGCATTCGTTTCTACAGCGCACCGGTATATGATTTATATTCATCATTTACGAAGCACACGGTAGGTGGTATCGGCCATACACTAAAGCTGTTGTATTCAAACAGAAAGGCTGCGTCTAACGGTATTTTTACAGCAATTTACGACCTTTTTGTGGAACTTCCATATCCAATTTACCTTATGCACGACAGTAATATTTTTACTGTCATTTCACGGAGGTTGACAAATTGACGCTCCAGAAGGAACGTCCACCAAAACAATCGACTACCACAACAAACTGCATTTAAGCGGACAAAATTACTCAAAATTCGCAAATTTTCATTGAAGCTACGACAAAATTGAAGAAAAACTAGTCTGCTGGAGATGAGAACAACTCGAAACATACATCACATAATAGGGTTAGAATTACATACAATTCATCCGCAGCAGACACTTACTTGTCGTCATCAGAGGCACGTAGCCTTGCAGGGACGAAATAATTGCATCAGCAACAAGGCGAAGGAATTTCGCTTTAAAAAATAAGTAAAATTTATTCATTATGTCAGAGACTCCATAATAGAGCAAGCAATAATATTTTGACTTAACACTTGCAGGGAAATGGTCTGATGTAACGCAAAGACACAAGTGGGGTAATGGTTTCCCGGAAGAATGCCATTCATCAGTTGACTCGATGTGTTGAAGCTCATAGTCTCATTACATCATCATAACATCATTCATTCCCAGTGCAGACATTACCAGTCAACACCGTGATTCCACAGATACCATGAAGAATGCCTGAGCACGTACTATGCGTGCACGCATCATTCCCAAAGGCACGTAACGCTCCTTGATCGCCTTTGATGCTTCCAACGAACAAACTCATTGCAATTACTGACGCAACAAAGATGTTGCTTTTTACATGCCCTTATCTTGGTATCTTGCGTTGCGTTGCACGTAAATCTCAATGAAGCTCATGGAGCTGTCCAGAGCGTCAGTTAAAGGTTCATTACTGTCACCAGGGCTCCAGTATATTAGAGACTCTTCCTATATTCATTTGAACTCAGAGGCGCGGGCGAGCTCTTTGTTGCGAGAGTGATGGCTATGTGGACGTGTTTTTGAGCTTATAGTGCCTGTGTACGCCTTAAAATATTCACCTCGAATATTGAACTTGGCCAGGTCCATGGTTAGTCGAGTTTTGACGCGACGGTAAACTACTTTCATTCAAATTTGGAGGGAAATATATTTAAAAAGAAAATTTGAACATACTGTTCCGAATTATTTGAATTTAGTTGAGAAGTGTTAGCAAATATTGAACAGCGGCATATGCCATTGGAATGGGAGCTAGTCAAATGTTGGTTTTAAAAACCGTATACTTTTTACTCAGCAGGCTGCTAATTTTAAGTCATAACCAGACTGTGGACTTGACATACGTACATGTATGAATAAAAGTTCATTAATGGGTAATAATTTGAGAATTTTTTATCTCTATTATTTACGTAATTTTAATCACACATTTTAAAATTCAAATACTGTATTCAATCTTGTGGACTTATTGATTTTCATCTCAGTCAATCGGGATTTAAGTAACATTGCGTTACCGAGTAAGAACTTTGAGTAACTTTCAAATAGTCGCCATTTAAATTTCCGAGTAGTTTCCCCAGTTTTTTTACTAGTCACAAATGAAATTTACCTGAGAGTAACGTCTGGTAGTCATCCCGGATACCTTCACGGGAGTCACTGGAGTAACCTTTGAGTCGGAACGACCAGTCACTGCAGATTAATTGCCTTGCAAATATATGTGAGTAATAACCGGCCGGTCTACATCGAGCTGTTCCGAGAGATTATATGATGGTATGAGGGGTTATGGGGGCCATGACCCGTGCCAGGTGACGAGGGTCCCAAGGGGTTAGGGGACCATGCCCGCGCCAAGGGACGAGGGTCCCATGGGGTTATGGGGGCCATGACCCGCGCCAGGTGACGAGGGCCCCATGGGGTTATGGGGCCATGACCCGCGCCAGGTGACGAGGGTCCCATGGGGTTATGGGGGCCATGACCCGCGCCAGGTGACGAGGGCCCCATGGCGTTATGGGGCCATGACCCGCGCCAGGTGACGAGGGTCCCATGGGGTTATGGGGGCCATGACCCGTGCCAGGTGACGAGGGTCCCAGGGGGTTTCAGGGACCAGGTGTGTTGCACCTGATTTGCAGGTGCGCGGCGGCAGGTCATTATGCAGGTCGGGATTGCCTCGCCTGCTCTTATTAGCGTCGCGTTTGCGCTCGCCAATCGCAGCCAATCGATGATTGCGCAACACGCGATTAGTGCGAGGCACGTGCGTGAGCCGGTGTGGTGCGTGAGCCGGTGTGGTGCGTGAGCCGGTGTGGTGCGTGAGCCGGTGTGGTGCGTGAGCCGGTGTGGTGCGTGAGCCGGTGTGGTGCGCGAGCCGGTGTGGTGCGTGAGCCGGTGTGGTGCGTGAGCCGGTGTGGTGCGTGAGCCGGTATGAGCCGGTGTGGTGCGTGAGCCGGTGTGATGCGTGAGCCGGTGTGGTGCGTGAGCCGGTGTGGTGCGTGAGCCGGTGAGGTGCGTGAGCCGGTGTGGTGCGTGAGGCGGTGTGGTGCGTGAGCCGGTGTGGTGCGCGAAGTCAATGAGTGTCCGCAAGTTGCAGTGAGTTTGCAACTACAATTAATGAATAGGCGAGTGAATATTCTTATTATTGATAATTAATGACGAATGTTAGTGCACAATTTATGATTATTACAGCGATTAAAAAACACACCTCATAAACATAATATAAATTTGCTTCAACTTTTCAACCCATCAAGGGTTCAACAGTCCCCCTAACCCCTCACCTGTTGATCCCCCCTCCGACCCCCCAAAGTTCCCCAAAGTTCCCCCCGGTGTCGGCCGCAATTTTCTCGTCAATTTTGCATCAGGAACGTAACTGCTGTTACATGGAGCGTGACCAATAGGCGTGCACGACGCTAATGACGTCATAACGAAGCGTGACCAATCACAGGATCAATATGCTTCTAAACGACTAAAGCTGTCCTAGCATCCTGCGCTCCTTGGGACGGTGGTGAGCGAACAGTCTTGAATATTGTGTTCAATTGATTAATAAGAGCTAGTGGAATTACCTGAACTTAATGATTAATGGCGGAGGAGGTTGAGAAAAAAGTGACAGACGGATTGATTAAGGGATTAGAATGTTAGAAAATATAACTCGGTACTCACTGCAGTGAATGACAGAGAGAGCATTTTCTCGTCAACGAAAACGTGAAGTCACGGACGGACAGACAGACAGACGGACATGACGAGCACAACAGCGTCTTTTTTCCATAAATGAGAAAATGCTCTAAAAAGAGCGGTGTCATAGACCAAGAAAGCCTCAAAACGATATTAACAACAATAATTTTACTGTAGGAACTACCGTGACAAACCTGCCTGATCGTGAGCTAGACAAACGTACGTGACAGTTTCTGCATTCTATATATATACGGATCTGAAAGTGATCAATCAGATGAACTTTATTACTCTCTGATGTATTCATTGCAAATTACGGCTGGTTTACGGCTGGTTTACTTTATACTGATAATACTGATAAGTTCCCTCATTCATCATGCTAACGAAACTTTGGATTTAAAAGTAAGTTTTAATATCAGGCATGCAAAGTATCCTTACGATTGGTGTAGAACTTACAAGGAACATTAATATTTCCGGGTACGTTTTATTGGAGCTCCCATACTCATAGGTTCATAAACCATTCAATATTAAGGGCCTGAACCCAACCAGCCGAGAGATTTGAGCTTGTGCTCAGAAAAATACATGTGCTATATTATCTAAATAGTGCCGCACTACCTTATCCACAGCACGAGCGGACGGTAGCACAGATACGTCCTTTTGCAGGGCCAAACTGTGTCAGGATGACCCACACTGGGACATAAACTGCTTATCTATTTGCACTCATATCGATGAACGAGGAATTGGAATCGAGGAATTATTACCATTTCTTGCCATGGGAGGAATGAAGTCAATACCCTATAGAGAGAATGAGAAATGAGAGCTATACCTTATCACAGACGGAATAAAACTTATTCCTTATCATATAAAAAGAGAGTCAAATTCTTTAATATCGAAAAAAAAGAATGCTCGTTCCTTACATTAGAAGGAATTAGGTTTGGCTCTAGGAAAATTCACACGAAATAAATCGGGCACATAGGTTTTTCTACGAAGACATTTCAAGTTTAGTGTATACTTTTAACTCGCTAAATGAATTTTCCATTTTAAATTAAACTAAAAATATTCTGAATAAGATATTCCCTCCGTTTTTAGGCATCTGTTCCCTACGATATAGCGGTTGTTCCCCCACATCCAAATGTTGCCATAAGCACCTCCTGCGTTTCGAGTGTTGCCATTCAGAGGACGTCAGCTGCAACTGGCACTTGCAGGCGAGATTTTTGTCTAGCGGTTTTTGCCTCGAGCTTCACGCATTCAGGCTGGGAGATGACTCAGCAGTTTTGATGTGCCTAACAATATATCACTTAATTTTCCTTGCTGTGTAATAATGATTTAGTAATGGATGAATAATGATTTTTTAATGTATATAATAATGATTTTGTGATGAACGTAATAATGAATTTGATGTCTGTGGTTGAATTTTCATAATGAAGGAAACAAGAATAGAAGCAGATTTGAACGTTCTTGTTGTTGCAGGAATTGATGAAGGACTTCTTCCTTCTCTGTGAGAATTGATAAAAATGGAGTAGAGACTTTCTGTTAATTATGGGTTGTACACTTCGGCGCCAAATTCAATTATATTCCAAGACAATAATTTTTACGCCCAATTATCATAATTAAAGGTTTGTGATAGATTTCCGTGCTTAATACAAATGTCGAATGGACATATATCCTGACCCCTAAACATAGATTTTCTAGGTGTTTACAAAAGTACTAAGAAAACTTGATGGATTGAATTGTATATTAACCATTATTTAAAAAAAATTGCCCAAAATTCACAATATCTTTATAGGTGAAAATTTTTCGGAGACCAGCTCCGACGCAAATTCCCCAATCCTAGAATTGAAGTAAAATCAATTATTAATTCAAAATTCATAGGTAGACTTTGAGCTGAAATGAACTTTGACAAATCAGCTTAAAATATCAGCAAAGAGACTGGCCAGTCAATTTACAATTTCGATGATAAGAACTGAGAGTGCCTTTTTAAACTAGGCTTCTGTTCAAAAATTTAAAGGGATTCTAGTATGCGCAAGTCAGCAACACCGGTTGTAGACCGAAAAGACCAAAAATTCTGAAGTCGCATCGAATTACAGGACACCGCACTGGTTGACATGACCTCGTACAGATGAATGAGAAGGATGGGCAAGTAGATTTTCTGTTTGATAACTCCTACCTTTATGCTCTGTTGAATGTATTGCAGAAGTAATAACGAATATACACAATAATCATTTACTTGACAGCATGCCATACGTTACGATCTTAGAACTTGCGGAATGCAGACGAGCGCGATGCTCTTTTACCGTGCAGCACGTGGCAGCACGTGTCCGTGTGTACAGCACGTGTCCGTGTGTACAGCACGTGTCCGTATGTACAGCACGTGTCCAGGTTTAGGTCACCACGCGTCATCACTTACGATGTCTCATGTCACCACCAGTGACACACTCAAGTGCATTCAACACTCACAGGAATACCTGAGTCGGGCGGACTCAATTTCATAAACAATTTTCATATACATCAGATAATTTTTTGTCCATCGAAGTACACACTTCCAAGATTATTGTTGACCCATTGTTGTTCCTGGACTCACTTGCACTCCTTAGCTCCTTTTACGTTGATGACTTGATTATATGATGTAAATATTATAAAATTTAGTCAAACCTAACCATTTGAAGTGAGTCATGAAGCGAAACTGAGTCGCAAAGTCCAATTACATCGCTCTTCGGGATTTATTCATATGCGTCATCCTGTCACGATGAATGTTTTGGGAGAAGCCAAGGCCAGCTTAAACAATTGAAGGTCCAAACTGCAATTAAAGTTACGTTAATTAATTTAAAACCACTTTATATTAACGTAAATAAAATATTTACATTTTGTCCAGAAGAATCGAGCAGATTTGCAGCTAAAGAATACATCTACATAGTCGTCTCTTGTAACCTCATCAAGTCCGCTGTTCCATTCACGTTATATTATATTACTAGAATGATCTTGTTAACTATCCTCTGCAATATTAATTATTATAGAAGCTTATTGATGATTAAATTATTTATTTTGGTCATCAATATTTCTACATTAATTAAACTAATTATCTATTTATTGATCCATAAATAGGAAAATAATGTGCGTTGCCTTAAGTAAAGCGTGGCTTCATTGCCGAGGCTTGCTGAGAATAATACAAATGCCATTACATTATGGCGAAATATAACATTAAATACCGTTAAATTGGTTAACTTAAAGGGATGTGTAGTGTCAAGCCTTGAATAATGTTTGCCTAGAAGGATGTGTAGTGTCAAGCCTTGAATAATGTTTGTCTAGAAGGATGTGTAGTGTCAAGCCTTGAATAATGTTTGCCTAGAAGGATGTGTAGTGTCAAGCCTTGAATAATGTTCGCCCGGTAGGATATGCGGCCAGGGTCCATTAAATGGAGATGACGTCGCCATTAGAACAAATCAATGCCAGGCGCGTGGAGCAGCGATTATGGAGCCTTGATTGCCACAGGTGTTCTGAGGGGAACAGGCGAGCGAGTGTTCCTTGTTCCCAATACTGAACAACAGCTATCAATATTTGATTATAGTGTTCCCAATACTGAACAACAGCTATAAATATTTGATTATAGTGTTCCCAATACTGAACAACAGCTATAAATATTTGATGATAGTGTTCCCAATACTGAAGAACAGCTATAAATATTTGATGATAGTGTTCCCAATACTGAAGAACAGCTATAAATATTTGATGATAGTGTTCCCAATACTGAAGAACAGCTATAAATATTTGATGATAGTGTTCCCAATACTGAACAACAGCTATCAATATTTGATGATAGTGTTCCCAATACTGAACAACAGCTATCAATATTTGATGATAGTGTTCCCAATACTGAAGAACAGCTATCAATATTTGATGATAGTGTTTCCAATACTGAACAACAGCTATAAATATTTGATTATAGTGTTCCCAATACTGAACAACAGCTATAAATATTTGATGATAGTGTTCCCAATACTGAAGAACAGCTATAAATATTTGATGATAGTGTTCCCAATACTGAAGAACAGCTATAAATATTTGATGATAGTGTTCCCAATACTGAAGAACAGCTATAAATATTTGATGATAGTGTTCCCAATACTGAAGAACAGCTATAAATATTTGATGATAGTGTTCCCAATACTGAACAACAGCTATCAATATTTGTTGATAGTGTTGCCATTAATGACATACAATCACATAAATTTTTGCTAATATTCTCCATACGGAATAACAATCATCGCTATTCTGTAACAATTCTGACTGCTCTCACAAAGTTATCACTGAATAAATTATCGCTAGTAATTTCGTAAACAACACGAAATCCTATTAATTTTATTGTGGCGACAGCATTTGACACTTTGCCTGTCACCGAGTCTAGAAATTGTAGAATTTTCAGCAGTCTCGAACCCTCAACTCATGGCCCAAGTTGTTGCCACTCTATGCCACTCGTATTTTCCGAATATAAATTTGTGTTCAATTTGTTCATCTTATTGCAAGAAAGCATCGCCATTTTTATATGTCACTTTCTATACCTGAAAGCCTTTAGAATACTATTCTAAAAAAAGATCACCACCAGTATTTTGTTACTCTCATTTTCATTCAAAAAGGCAACAATCATTATTTTGTAACAATAAGTAACAGTAACAATATACTGTCGGATATTGTTACCTGGTTTCTACAGTGACAAAATATCATCTGCATTCATTTCTAGTATTTTAAATACTAAAAAATATTACTCAGTACTCACTGCAGTGGGTGACAGAGAGCGCATTTTCTCGTCGACGAAAACGTGAAGTCACGGACGGACGGACAGACAGACGGACATGGCGAGCACAACTGCGCCTTTTTTCCATAAATGAGAAAATGCGCTAAAAGCAGTCACTGCTTTAGCATTTTTAGTTTTGTTGGAACAGTCTTCTAATTTCAAACAATAACAGCACAGGTAACTGCAACAGCTTCAGAGAAAACGAAGCAGTAATACTACAGCGTTTAAAAGCAGCAATTATTTAATATACTAATGTGTGAGTAAAATTAATGGTAGCAGCAGCAGCAGTAACAACAGTAAAGGGAAGAACAGGAACAGTACAGCAGCACCAACAGCAGCACCAACAGCAGCACCAACAGCAGCACCAACAGCAGCA